>NW_009595292.1:280-8392 GCF_000690535.1 Cariama cristata | reverse complement strand
CTTAAAAGCAAAAAAAGAAGAAAAATGGGGGGGGGGGGGGGGAAGAAAGCATGAGTTTATGAAATGTTCCTCTAATCCTGGTACATCTGCATAAATCCAAACTAGCTATTCCATTCTTATTAGTCTTTCCTTAATGTAATCTTCATTTTCAATAGGTTTTTAATCCATCCACAAAAACTGCTTCCCTTCCCTTGACACTACAACTGCTTGTCATCAACCTCCTTCAGATTTATTGACTTACCTGTGCGAGTGATCGCTCCTTGACTTGAGTTAAATGAGAGGGGCTCACAAAAGGCTATCATACCGTGACAAGAACAGTTAAATAACAGTCTTACAAAAGGCTCATCTAGCAGACCTGAGGGGGAAATAACTTCTAGCAGAGAGCTGAGGAGCGGCAGCACTCGATCGCAGCAACCACTTCAGCTCAAAGCAGTGCTCCTGCAGAAGGGTGCTCACTTGTAGGTCAGCTTTCTCCTGCTGCCGATCCTCCAGTCCGGCTCCTCGTTTCCTCCAACCTGTCCTCCCTTAATCCCGCTCCCCTGGGCCTTCACATTAGCTGCCAGGCGCAGAGTACAGCAGTCATAGAAACCATCTCGATTTCCAGTTTAATGGGTGCACGGCTCTGCACTGCCAGGAGAGAAACCTACGCCCACGGCTTTCTGAAATGCTCGAACAGTCAAAAATGCACCATTAGACAACACACACACTACAGACAAACTCCCAGGAAAGAATAAAAAGTTTTTTTCAATTTTATAGGGATTCCTTGTGTCCACAGTTAACTTTTCCTTGCTATTTACCGGAATTACTATTGCAGAACTTGAGAATGCAAAACGTCACTAGCAAATTGACTCAAAAGTCCAACATCCGTATCAAGAAAAACATCAAAACAAATGTGTAAGTTGAACAGATTGTCTAAGGAACGTTGCTACCACTAATCAGTGATTCTTGGTCCAGGTCAAGAAAAAAACCAACAAACTCATTTGGATTAGAAAAAAAAATACTCTGTATGTCAGTACGCAAGTTAGAGGTAATGAATTAAAAAACTGACTCAATTAACCAACAGTTTGGTAGGTCTAAAATTAAAGTAAGCGAGATGGAAAAAAGGACATAATTAACAGAAGACCACAGCTACAGGATTTAATAGAGTGAAAAAGGAATTGCAACTATAATTAAAGGCAGTGTCTTGCTTCATTTCTTTCTACAGGGAAATCATGAACAGATTTTCTTATAGGTGGTAATTTACATATGTCAAATCTCCGGGTTGATGTAGCACAGGAAAACTCCAATTTTTTTTTATAGGCTTATTCACACAAGCACTGGACAAGCACATACAAAACAAGATTATTCTTGAACACAATGGGTGTCATAAAGGTTAGATGAAGGATATCCTACACACCCTAGGATTTATTATGCTCTCAAATTTTCCTACAACAGAATATTTTTTGACCAGGGTCAAAAACCTTTCTGAGAAGAGTAAAGAATGATCTTTTCAGGTGGAGGGTCCCAACCAAACACCGATGAAAAAACTTCCAATTAAGAGGTACAGAAAAACTGTGCACTACCACAGACTAATTGGACAAAATGATGACACTTGCTATGCCAGGAGAACATTACAGAATCAATAGACCCTCTAGGATGAATTTTTCTCCACGCCTGGCTTTTTTGTTATTTTTTTCCAGCTGTACTACTAAAACTTCTGACACTAACCTTAAATGCCTGGGAAAGAAACTTGTAACTAGAGCCTGACTTCAGCAAAATCAACGCAGGCAAGGACTAATGTACTTGAAGTACACATAGGTTTAACTCAATAGCTTTATCCAGTTAAAGTGATGTAACTTTACAGACATCAATAACCACCAACACTTTCAGAGAAGATCAGTGTGAGCAGCTCAGCTATGGAGAACTGCTTGCATGCTTACTTGTAAGATCTTTACATCTTTACATATTTACCAAACCCCAGCTTTTTCAGTCTTCTTTGGGCTTTCTCAAAGAAACACCTCAGTTATCATAACCAGTTCTAAAATGATACAAAGAAGTAACTGGGTTTCTCTATGTTTTTATTCAGTTTTTAATTTCTGCCTTAAATATGTAACTGATATTAGAAACAGGAAATAACTGGTATCTTTCCTTGAAAAAACAGACATTACTTTGATTAGAAGGTACTTTCAAATTACATTGCAGAAAAGAAAGGTCCAGCTTGACACCGTAAATTCTATTTACGCATCTTCTTCTAAATTGGTAAATTTAAGGAAAATTATGAATGTTTGGTATTGACACATAGAAGTCCAATAGATACTGTGCTCCCCTAAAAAAAGGGTGTCGAATGTATTTTAATATTCTAATGAATTTAAACAGATACTAGTTTAGGAATTGTTTGACTAATCAAATATTTAGGAATATTTGACTACACTTGTCTGTTATTTCAAAAAAAAAAACCCAACAAACAACTTCCATTTTCATAACTTAGAAATTTGCTTAGTTATCTTAAAAAAATTTTTTAAAAAATGAGCAAAGGTAGCTTTAAGGAAAAAAGAAATCTTCAAAAGCTAGTACAACTGTGTTCTTCATAGTGTAGCATATCAGATTTTTTCTGATCAAAGCAATCCAAAACAGTAAAGGAAACTAACATATGTTTTAACATCTCAGTTGTATTAAATAAGACAAAAGAAATACTGAAATGTTAATTCTGACTGCATGTTTATCAGCCTTTTATAAAACACCGCTCAAAAGACATACCTCTTCTTTGTTCATCAAAGACACTAAACTGTGAACACAGTTCACAAATGCATGCCAAATACAATACAGTGTACAAATATGTGAGGAAATACCTACTGACACTGAAGGGCAAAGTTCCTAAAGTATATGAACATGACTTTTTTAGAGTCCTCTCTCCAACATTAAAACATAACTGAGTTTTTAAGTAAAAGTATTTTGGGATGGGGGTGGTGCAAGGGAAAAATGTTCTTGAAGAGGAAATCATAGGACACGACAGAAAATAAAAACATACATTGAATAACCAAGCTTCATCCTGAACGAAAAATACCATGAAAACCACACCAGGAATATATTTGCAAGTCTCTCGACATTAGAAACGCCAGTGAAACAGTCTCATTTCAGTATTTCTTTTTCCAGGGTTTGGAGTTTGGCAAAATTAGGCTACAATTTTTTTGCTGGACTACATATACAGCAAATTTTAACAACATTTACATAGCTTAAACATGAATATAGGTCCATTTACATAGGTTCATAGGGCAAACTAACACAGACCATCATCTTGCGAGACTGCCCTTAATCCCAGCTGCACCATTAAACAATAAAATGTAATTAGCTGTGCTGCTCGCAGGAATCGGTTCTTTATTAGGGATGTGGCTAAGTGTCATAATAAGCTGAAAAACAAAACAGCCCCGTTTCAGATGCATTCCATTTCAGAAAACTAAAATTAAAAATATTGTTTTATAATTTTTCCTATATGATACGTTTTCCAGTAGCGAGTAGGTCTAGATTGAGTTATGTAAACAAGAAAAATAACATACTTTATTTTCCAGGATGATCTTTGTACTCGTGACGGATTCTTTACCTTACCACAGAAATGCTTTGCATTCAAAGCATTTACAGTCTCTCTGCCTTGCTGCAATAAAAGAGCTTTTCAATTATTTTTTAATTGCAGAAAAGCTAAATGAAGTGTGCACTGCTCAGGCAATTTGGCTTTCTTATTGCAAAACACAAGGGGGATCCTAACTGAGCTCTACATATTGCAATGAATAATTTCTTTCCCTTTGTTAGGGTCTGGAACAATTAACATTTTTTAAACTTTATTTTTAAACACAACAATATACATGTAACTTAAAAACAAATAAAAAAATTGCATGCTTTTCCTTCTATTTTTGTACAAGTCAAGTTTGCTAATTTCCTTTTATAGTCATTGCACTTTGACTGCAGAATTTATTCCAGGTTAGCCAAATGTGGTGTTTTTTCCCCCTATAGCATTAATACTATAGCGGTAATGTTATCTGAACAGTATTTTTTGTTCCTTTTGTTAATGTTTGGTTTGTAATACATTCAGTGAAGATTTGCTGTGTTATTTACAGATCATGTAAGTTTTAAGGATCTCAAAATAACTAACAGAAATCTCCTCTATAAAGAACTACTTAGGCTTACTTTTGCCATCACTTCTGGTTCGGAATAGGGCAAGCATCAGCACGTTCCCAGGACAGGACCAGAACCAGACCCACGAGTTGCAAAACAAGCACCAGAAGTCAGCTCCGTTGGAGGCAACCCTAACACGCCTGCGCAGCCCACACACCCCCCTTGCTACCCCCCAGTTATCATGCTGAAGAAAAAGCATATTGAACAGGTCTCCCTGAGGAGGTGAGCTTCCTCAGAATTTGATTATCCATTTCTAAGTACCCTTAAGTTCTTTCTAAGGAGCGACAGTCCACCAGTCTCTTGTAATGGCACTTCCACAGCAAAATATGTGCAGGATGAGAAAAAGGTTCATTCACTAAATATGAATCTTGAGCAAGAAGGAATGTGCAATACCAGAGGTCTGGGCTAGACTTCTGCTTAAACTGGCCTTGATTAAACGTAACAAATTAAAAAAAAAAAGTTACAGAACTTGAGGAATTTGTGGCAGTTAGCCACCTTGCACAGCTCTTAACAAAAGACACGACCTTTCCATCCAGAGTTCTATGATCGATAGAAGAAGGTTTCTTTAGTTTCTTCAGTACCCATTGCAAATTTATTTCCAGAGTGGATAATAACACTTGTGAGGTCCTTAATGCTTGCCCGCATTAAAATTACAATATGAAGCTCAAAGAAACTTTTCATTATCTTAAGAGCAATAACAAATGCTGCAGGAATTAAGCTGAAGCAGCACCATAAATATTCCAAAATTGTACTCTAATATTGTGGGCTGGAAACAGATGTTCCCTAATAGAAGCTTTTAGTATTTGCCTCTGGAAAAAATCCATTCTTCTCTTCAACAGATTAATAATAGAATACAAAATCATGGTATTTTGCTTAGGCATCCAAATTTCTATCTTCCACCTGACAATCACGCCCAGATCAGGTTAAACACACCCTAAAAATAAATGTAGGACTTAGCTTCTTCAACCTCAAGATGATGTTCCGAAAGGTGCTGAATGACAGGAACATCCTGAGAATGGCAAAGACCTTTTAGATGCAAATTTATTAATTTATCAAGGATAACTTTAAACTACGATTGGGGCAAGTCTGTAGGTCAGTATATAACAGTTCCTAACTTTCTGGGGCCCTTTACGTTAAATACCATACAGAACAAATGATGTTGTGTTTTTTTTTTTTTCTGAATGTGTCAGTATTTTCATGTACTACTTGAAAATGGGAATGAAACACAAGTATCCCAAAGCTTTTTAACAAAAAAATTATCTAGGCCATGTCCAGTGGCCTCACTTTGAGTATCACTATACAATCTTTCTATGTACTTTCCACTTTTTCTCTCTCAAGCTACAACAGAGTAGCAGTACTCAATGCTCTAATTCCACAAAGACAGATGAAAACTGTTCTCAGGCTGAGTGATCACACCTTCTAATCTCACCTCAGACCTCCAATTTTTCTGAAATACCTTCAGCTTTTCGAAAGTTTTTAGAGGCCTACACTCAAAGTTTTATAAATACCTGATATAAATGATGTTTCTCACTGGTAAGTGGGATCTTCCTGTTTTCTGAAGTGGAGAAGACTTCTAAGCTATCATTGTTTTCAGGTTAAGATAATTCATAACTCTGGCAAACTCGTTATAACATTGCTTATGAAAGTTTGTGAAGGGCATCAAATAACATTCTGTCCTTGACCGTGCTTTGTTGTCAGTAGCGTGATGCTGACCAACTTTTCAGGTCTCTGGCCAGAGCACAGCACTGCCTGCATGGAGTAGAATGCCTGCAGAAGGACCTATCCTTCCAGATTAAAAAGAAAAAGTAGAACAAGAATTAAAAACCATAAGGTCTGGGTAGCCGGACGCAACAGCAGTGCTTTCCTGTAATACACAGATAAAGTTCAATTCAGATCAGTTCAACTGAAGGAATCTTTTGATCTTGGCAATCCTCTAACATTCTCAGCTCCACTTTATAAACTGTGAGCTAACATTTTCTTACTAACATGCTTGGGGTTGCCTGTTCCTCATGTGGACTGCTCCTACTCTCAGCACTTCCCAAGTGGCCAGAAATGGGGAGAAAGGCTTAGAGACAACAGGGTAGGATATGCACCACATAAGAACCACCAGGACTAAGACTGAAACGGAACCACGATAACTGACAGCACAGACAGAGGAAACAGACTGGCAGGAGTAAGTGAAAAATGGTACCAATCTGGACCTGCATGAAGAAAGGTGGACAGAAATCTAATTTGCTGGGAACATGTGATTCTTTGCGCTTTCTTTTACTCTGTTGTTTACTCTTTTTGTAAGAGTTTGGCATTCGTGATGAACACAGCGACTGGGACTTAAGTCTTTGATTCTACAAGGGATGCCACAGCTCCACAAGACCAGGATCTTCGGTCCTCAAATGGTTAAACGCGGAGAGGAACGAGTGCCATCTACTGACTCCCAGTCTGTCTTAGAGATTATCACAGCCAAATTAATAACCATAATTGATGACCTGGGTTTACAAGATGTGCTAAATCTTACGTAATATGGCTGCAGGCATCAGCTTTATATTTGTCCTTTAGCATTCAACTTCTCCTTGATTTCAAAGACCAAGTTTGAAGCTCCACATGAAAGAGCTCCAAAGAAAATCATTTACATTTTTATCATGTACCAATGACAAATTTTGACTACATGATTTGACTACTAACGATCTGATGTAGTTCATATCCACTACGAAACATGATACATTATACTAACACAAAAAGGCAATTAAAAATCAATTTTTCCTTGCAGCGTGCACATCTAAAGCCAGCAGAAATCAATCTCTATTGCTTTGTTTGTCTTTTATCTAAGAAATTTGCTGATCTCTCCAGTTTTTTAAATGTCTGCAGAGATTTTTGTGTACATTTTCAGCTGGTTTATGCTCTACAGCAACAAGCCATTTCAACTGACTGCTGGACTGGGAAAAGAGAAGGGTGTGAAACAGCTCTTTCTACTATCATCAGTAATTTGTGCGTATCTTGTTTTCACAGCCTCTTGTTGCTAACAGGAGCTGAGATCTAACATGTACATCTTTCAGCTTGAGCTAACCACTATTTCCCCGAATATAAACTGGTCACAGACCTCGGTGATCTGGTTGCCTATGATCTCTATTTTTCATCTAAGAAATGCCTGAATGACTCAAAGTTATAAAGCCGTAAAGGAATTCATCACAGGTTTCATACAAAGCTTGCTGGTCATCTGTTATGTTTATAGCTTCATGGTTAGTAAATTAACTCATTTTCTATCAGCATTGTCAAAATGCCAAGGGCTACAAAACTGGGGGAAACAACCACAAAGGAAGTTTGAATGATACACAACTAATCCCTTACAAAACACAAAATATTCAACAGTTGGTTCAAGCACAAGGTTTCCCCAGTTTTATAAGGAGCAGACAGGATATTGTGAAACACAATCACAGATAAAATCAAAGGCTTAGTCAAGATGTATTTGCAGATCTCTCCATTCCCTAATTCTTTTTCTTTTTCCCCCACACTGAAATACAGGGTGCTAAGCAATCCAATTTTTTTTTTAACATACTACAAAAAAAGTCAAAACTAACCACTGGAGACAAGTCTACATAAACCCTATCAAAAACTGAAAACAGTAATTTAGAAATAGTTGAAAATACTGCTTAAAAGGTAAATGTTTTTTGCTGCAGCTGTGAAATCTCCACAAAAATGTAGGAGACGCTAAAAGAGAAGAAAGTTACTTTAACATTATGAAAACACTATGGAAAAAAATGAACTCTGCAAGCGGCAGAGCGGGAAAGGAGAGCAGTAACCAGCTTAGGACGTGCCGGTACCATTTTGGAAAGTCCAGCCACTGTGCGGGGATAAGTAATACAGAAATCCTCACACGTACGCTCAATAAGCGTCACTCAAAACCTGACATTTAGGTCCAGCTGTTTCCCAGCTGCACCGAACTTGTCTAACCACGGCTCAGACCTGCCTTTC
>NW_009595292.1:0-249 GCF_000690535.1 Cariama cristata | reverse complement strand
AAAGCCAGCGACAGGCCTGCCGCAGCGCCCGGGGCAGGAGCACACGGGCCAACCGGGACAGCGCTACCACACAGGTGCCCTCGAGGAACCGGAGGAAACGGCGGCAAGCAGCACGGGAAGCGGAAAACCCACACCGGGATTCAGGGACAACAGCTAACCCGCGGGCGTCAGAACGGCGAAGAACCGCGCCTCGTGGGCCAGGGTCCGGGCCCGGCGGTACCGGGGCGTGTCAAGGGGCGCGGCGGGCCG
>NW_009595291.1:0-21257 GCF_000690535.1 Cariama cristata | reverse complement strand
GTACAGTGCTTTTTTCTTTAAAAATGCTTAAAATAAAAAATTCTTAATATATCTGATTATTGTAGTGTGGAACAGCAATTTAAAGAGCCTTAGGTAACATGGATGGTGTGTGGGCAAACCAAATAGAAAATTCAGTAATGTAAGCTTTTTCTCCAGTTGCATCCTGCGTTTTTCTCATGAGACAGAAAAAGCGTAGGGCAGACCTGCATGAAAAATGAAACCTTGATCTGAAATTTCAAAGTTGTCCTGAATTTATTCTGTTTAAAACCTAATCTGTTTTATTCTGATGTCTTTGGAGATTTTGTTGCACTGATTTTTAAGTGTCACAGAAAACTTCCAGGTGAGGAAACCCAGTTTTTAGTGAAGTATTCCAAAATAACTATATTTTGATAGATTTCATAGTGTTTCAGTTCATAAAAATGCTCTTTTAGGTATTATTCTCCTGTAGTTTTTTTGAGAAAAATCCTCAAGTTTGATGGTGTGGATCAACTATTTCCAAAGCATTTCAATATGAGGAAAAATATACTTGCAGAAGCAATAAGATTCATGCTTTTTTTTGGTCCATCTTTGGTGTGGTCCAAACAATGAGAGGTGGTACGGCATCCCGCACGGTGGAAGTCAGAGCAAATGTGGGTTGGAGCCGTCTGTGGGGCTCTGTGTCCTCACCTCAGCCCACAAAGAGGGACCGAGAGCCTTCCCTTAGTGCTAGAGAGGGGTCAGCCCCGCTTGCTCACAGGGAACATCTCCCAGATTGAGGAGAAATGCCTCACCGGCAGGCAGCTAGTCCGGTTGCTTTCAGGGCACTGCACAGCATCTTGTCCTCCGAGAGCTCCCCTTCGAAGGGAGCATGGGCAGCATGTCTCCTCCTTTACCTGTGAAACTTTGACCATATCCTCGGATGTGGGTTGCTCTGCAATGTTTCGGTGTAGATTATCTGCCAGATCACTTTGACTGCAACTTCATAGCAATGCTGAGTGCCTTCCCGTACTGCAGGAGTGCACATATAGAGAAGAAAAGGGTTCATGTCTTTAAAGAGGTCTCACAGCAATGGCAGAACTATGCAGTTGCGTGTTTTTCAGACTTCTGCTGGCAGTGACACCTGTGTAAGTCTGCAGAAGCCTTCTTGTAACCTTGTGTAGCCTACAGATACGTGAGAATGAGCATTGTGCCTATGTAAACTACGATTTCTATGAAACCAAGCCCAAAGCAAATATTCAAGAGAACTGTATAATTTCCAAAGTCAGACACCAAGAAAAAGTGTGACTGTGATATCGTGGGACTATCCTGATGGTGATAATGTAGACAACACGTGCAAGTGATATGTGTAGTTTGTACAGTTTGTAATGCAGTTAAACTATCAGCACATAATACGGTGTGCTCATCCCTTTTAGCAGGCAGATAGATACGCCTTCTAAAGAAACCGTCACCCTGCTATTCACAGTGATTCGCTGTGCTGTGGCACTGAAATGCAAGGTAGAGGCATGAAATATATTGTGCCTATTTTCAGTTAATGCCTTTTCTTTGTAGGTGTCTTGATTTATCTATATAGCATTGTTTCGATTATTGCTGCTAAGTAGGTAATCAGCATACAAATTCTTCTAAGAAATCTCTGATTTTGCTGCTGATTTGTCATGCAGTTTCAATGGGATTGAACACTGTTTCTTAGAGCAACTTTTTATTAGATGGGTTTTTTTATATCCGTTTTCATCAAGCATAGCTCTATTATTTACTACAGTGAGGAGATAATAATGAGGAATACAAGAGAAGGAGGTCTCCAGTACGGTGCAATGATGGCAGGAGATCAACATGTTAGCTTTGGAGAGCTGTGGTCCAGCTAAAGGACTAAAGAGGCCTCTGCCTTGAGCAATTTGGCCTGTGCGATAGCAGTACTGATTTGGAGCCAAACACTTATTTATTTACTTATTAATTAATCTTATTCATCAGCTCTGGCTTCAGGCTTGGTCAAAAGCCTCAAATTACCATGGTTTGCTTTTCATTTCTTTGACTTAATCACATTCATTTAGCCAGAATGCTGCAAAAGAAGGAGGAAAACATGAAGAGAAGTAACTCCTGAAGGTAGACTAATAGCTTGTATACAGACAATTAAACTTACAAGGAGGTGCACATGGTGCAGGCTTACTCTTGCCAAAGTTTCACAAGCAGGCATTTCCAGATTCTGGACAAAAATGTTGCACCACGCTGTGTCAATCTGTCTGCGTCTAAGGCTGACTGTCTCTTGGATGCATGGTTATTCTTTAATATCAGGAGCTTTACTCAGGCAGAATTACTATACGACATATTGTGCATTGCTGTGCCTTGCTCAAAGTGCTTGGGGCTCAATGCAACTCTGGCAGGAAAATTAGTATGTCCATTTTCTGCTTTATTTTATTTTAATTAAGGAAAGTACTAACGTTGTTCAAAGCAGCTTGCATTAAATATACAAAATGCAAAAACCCAAACAAACTCATTTAAATATGCTCACAGTCAATATGTTATATGCCAAAGTGATAAAATAACTAAAGGAAGAATATTGCACCATGTTGTCCTGGATGGATTTTAAAAGTGTGTTGTAGAACTGTTTATATTTACAAAATCGCCTCTCCTGAGTAAGATGTGCTGCCTGCAAATTTTAGGAAAGCACGTGAACTTGGGATGTTTATCGAAACTCACTGTGTGAGGTCCTTGACATTGATCCATTGCTGAAAATATCTGTAGATACGTGTATGTGTATATATATATACACACATATATAGGAACAAACTAATGTGAACCTGTTGCATGCTACAGCAACCTGACTCGGTCTTATCCGAGCACACTCTGAAATGAGGAAAGATCATTATCCTTATTTGAAGAATTAAACAGAGGCTCTGTAACTTCCCTCATGTCCCTTAAGAAGCCTTTGGCAAAGTATGAAATGAAACCCGTTACTCACCAGTCTCATACTACAGCTATAACCACTGACCTGAATGATGAACACACTGCAGTAGTCTTCGGTCTTTCATAAAAGTTACTCACAATTTTTTCCCCACATCTGATAACTGCGTGTGACAAAATGCGATGACAGCCGGCATGGCCAATGTGTTTTCTCCAGTAATTGTGCTAAAACTTTATATATCCTGTGCTGACTCAGGCAGCCTTCACTACCCAGATAATTTGAATCTCTGGAAAATTTGGGTCTGTGTGCCTGAGATTAGGAAAATTCAGCTGTGATCCCACTGTAATGCCTAACACAGTCCTGGGACCAGACAGCTTGTTAGGATCACTGATGTTTGTTACATCGACCTGAACCCCAGATCTGGGGATAGATTTACCTCTCAGCTGTACTGGTGAGAGTGTACAGAAGGGTCTCTTCTGGTTCTTCCATTGTGCGAGTCATCTTCAAACATGCATGTAAGCATGACACATTAAGTCATTCCTGGGAACTCTGTGTATTATTAATGTCAAAGTCACGCTGAAGTTCCATCACTGCACGATGCGAGTATGGGCTTTTGATGCAATAGACGTAATATCAAAGAACGCACCTAGAAACTCTGACAGAATAAAGCGTTTAGTCGGAGTGTTGGGATAGCCCCCTATAAAATATCATACTTAGTAAAAATAAGCATCAAACATACTTCACGGATAATAAAGACTTTATTGGTTAACCTACAGCTAATTTTCTCCTGAGCTATGTCAACACCATTCCATCTAATTTAGTCTGGAAGTGCAGTAGTATATGATCATGGGGTACACATCGGCAACTGTGTATCGGGTGGTGTGATGCGCTTTTCCTTTCTGAATGTTATTTCTTAGTGTCCCTTCAGTCTGACTTTTATTACTAAGTAGTACAACTAATGAAAAATGTTAATCATTTTCCTTTCTCATTGCCTTTTTGGGGAAATGGGTAAGGGGTACAGGAAAGGGGAAAAGACTTCAAATTATTGTATCCTTTCCTCGTTTTACATCAGTGTCGATATGTAATCAGGCAACATAAAGTTGTGATCACAGTGAAGGATGTGAAGGTAGAATAGCTAGCTCTTTTGTCTTTTCCTTTAGATGTAACAAACAAGAGTTTAAGACATTCCCTAAAGGGAAATGTCCTAGCATAATGTCCTTCAGAAAAACATGCTTTTGTTGGTATCTCTTATTCCTTGAGTAAATTTTACTTGTGTGAGAAATGGCCTTAACAGCAGCAAGACTCATCATGTGGGCAAGAATGGCACATATAAGCAAAGGTGTTGGATGACGTCAGTGATTATCCGAAGCCCAAAAGTCAATTACAGGGCTGTTGCGTTAGTCCTCATAAGAGCAAAAATAAATCCCAGGTTTTTTTATTTCTTACCCTACTTTGAAAAAATCAGCAATGTTAACTATCTCTCATCATCTTTTGCATCTCTTTTTAAAATGCATGCGCATCAATTTTAACTTTTTCTGGAGACCCTATGCAGGCAGCAGTGTATCTGTGATCCTGTCTGTGGAAGATAAGTGACTGTAAGCAAGTTCATTGCCTCCGGCTCTCGTGCACAGATTGGAGAACCTGTAGTGTAAATGAGTGTCTATCCATTCACACTTCTCTGAATTCCCATTTTTTACAAGTGTTAAAAAGCACAGCTGGAAACAAATGAACCATAATCACTCTTACTCCTATTTTCGTGTTTTGTATCAATTTTGGCAATTGATTGGAAGACGCCATGCTTTATTAATTAAAGGATTGTCTCTGTTCTTAGATGCATCCTGATGCAAGCCTGTAGAGGGCTAGAGAATCAGCCTGCATCCTCTGACAGAGCTCTAATGCCTGGATATTTATTATGAAGATCAGAACTGATAAAAAAGATGCATAATATTTAGTCTCCAGTATGTCCTCTGAATATTTTTATGAGCATGGGTGCTTTGTACCAAACTTGGTTATGTGTGACACGCACACTAAAGAGCCCCAAAATAACTCTTTTCACTTTAACTTAAACCTTTTCTTTCCTTCCCACTCACTGATACATCTTTTTAGAGCCCTTAATTCTTGTTTGCAGCTGGGAAGTCTCATAGTTTTCATCCATTTTCTTAGTCCTCGTCTTCCTGAGTAAGCAGCCTTAAAGCAGCTAGTTGTTGTGGAAGGGTTAGACATCACCGTGGCATTGTGGCACGCAATGCCGCCAGGAAAAGGCCTGCTTATTCTGAAGGACTTTTTCTCTTTTGGTGTCTGACACGCAGTCTCTTAATGCAGACCTCAGAGAGGCTCCTAAAACTGCAGTGACCTCCAGCCAGAAGTTAACGGCAATTGTCAACTTCAGTTCGCTTGCGTAGCACAAGTAGAAACGTATATACCTTGGCTGTACCCCAGGTGATGGAGACAGCATGACGGGCTTTCTGCTCTTGTGTGGAAATGGAGCTGAAACAGCTTGATGGGGAAGCTACTAACTGATGATTTCCCCAGCATTTTTGTTTTGGTAGAAAAGGAGGTAGAGCATGGCAAAGAGAAGGCTCCGGGCAGACCTTAGAGCAGCCTTCTCGTACCTAAAGGGGCTGACAAGAAAGCTGGGGAGGGACTTTTTGCAAGAGCACGGAGTGATAGGACAAGGGGCAATGGCTTTAAACTGGAAGAGGGAAGGTTTAGATTAGATGTAAGGACTAATTTCTTCCCGGTGAGGGTGGTGAGGCAGTGGCACAGGTTGCCCAGAGAAGCTGTGGCTGCCCCATCCCTGGAAGTGTTCAAGGCCAGGTTGGATGGGGCTGTGAGCAACCTGGTCTGGCAGAAGGTGTCCCTGCCCGTGGCAGGGGGGTTGGAACTTACATGATCTTTAAGGTCCCTTCCAACCCAAACCATGCTATGATTCTATGATGAGAGTTATCTCCAGCACTGGGGAGCTTCACGGATAAGGAATACCTTTCGGAGAGGAGCTGAGGGTGCTGGGTCGGTTCAGCTGGCAAACTGTCCCTGTGGCTGCAGTAGCCAGGTCTGGGCAGAAAATCAGGGAACAGCAACCCAGCTTGTGAAGCTACCAGCTGGCACAGGCCTCGGTCACATACGAAAAAACCCTCTGGCTATAGCTTCAGGACTGGCATAAGGAGAGAAGCCTTTTTGAATCCATTCTGTGTGTGGGTTCAACTTCTTAAAAATAGTCGCTGCAGCTGCACGCTGTGAGTCTCTGTTCATTTGAAGTGGGAAGGATGCTGAGCAGGTTTAGAGTGTAGTGTCTTATTGAAGCAACGTTTCCCCACTGCCATTAATTCTCCTGGAGACGCCTCTTGCAGCACAGACCAAGACAGCGTTCTGCATGTGGGCCAATATTCATGTGAATGCATAAGCACTGTGTCTAAAGCAAGTGCAGAAATGGTACCAAGAATTAACAGCACATTGAATAGAGCTTTCAATTATTCATTGAGAGCCTACTTATATTCCTTTTTGGTGTTATACTTAGAAGTGTAACCATGCGTTTTCTACAGATTTTATGGATTAGAAAATCATAGGATTAGCCAGTCCATAAGTTGATCCTGATGTATGTTAAGTAACTAATCTAAAAACTGAATGCTTCCTATATGGGAAATGAATAATTAATTTTGTTTTCCTGGTTAAAAAAAAAAAAAAATCCCTCAGGTGCTTTTCTGTTTTCTGCTGAAGCTGAAATTTTTTAGTCCTCTGACAATGTCTTACACCCTCCAATATGTCTTGTTTCTATGGAGACACCAATGAACTGCAGCTTGCATTCTTCTGCATATCACAATACAAGGTTGCTTCAGAATTTTCCCAGTGCTGCACTCTCTTCTCTTTAATTAGAAATTAATCAATAGGTTTGGTGCTGTTGTATATACATGCACAGACACACATGATCCCTGTGACTGTGAGCCAGCCTATAAATACAATGTATGCTTTCAAAGTTTTATTTTAGAGAACAGCACATTTTATTTTGAGGCTTGTAAGACCGTAATTCTGAGCTGTATTGGATGGCAGGCTGGGAAGATGGATATTTTGTATGCAGTAGATGAGATGGGAGGATTTTATGATACTTCGTGGTTTTTAGTAATAAGAAGGACGTGTGGAGGTCTGGCATGGCCTTAAAACACATTGTTGGGACCTTTGAATTTTATTGTCTTAATATTATCCGAGTTATTGTTTGGTCCCATTGTCTGATCCCCCTCATAACTTTTATGTGAATTTTTCCCCCTTATCCCTCCCACCCTGAATGGTGAGTTATTGCGTGATGGTTCTGTAGATCTCGTTCTCCAGGCCATATTCATCCTCCCTTGTGTGCACAAGGTTTCCTCTTCAGGACAGTGGGAAGTAAACACTTGTGTGGAAGAACACAATGTGTTTGCAAAGGGCATAGGAAAGGAACTATGTAAATTACTTTTTTTAAAATTAAAAATGTACTAGGAAGTAAACAACGTTTTTAATTATCAAGAATCAGTCAGACTGAAGTGACACCAGACTGGGAGTTGTATGCTACTGTTAGTGAGCCTTTTGAAGTCAATAACAAGCCTCTTCTTCCTGCAAAGTAGTCTGAATTATTTTTCCCCGCTTAAATTCAACAGGTGAAATATCACTAGGCTATGCTGGTGCCCTGACCTTTTTTTTTTATTAGCTCATATTATATTGAAATAAATTTCCAGTAATGATTCAAAATAGCATTTGCAGAGACCTCATAACTGATAAATGTTTACATAAACCATGTGGTGATGGCAACAGATTATATCTAATGCTCAGTTTAGGTACTCATGTGCTGAAATGTATGCTGAGCAACTTTTGTCTAATTTTTTCTTTGTGCTACACAGCTGTCTGTCTCCTCTGGCTGTCCCATACGTTGATTGTGGTCTTCTCTAGACAAAGAGTATATTTTTGTCTTCCGTGTTTTTTCTTTTCCAACTTCTTACGGACTTCCGAAGTTGAATTGCAGTTCTTAAATGTACAGCAACTAATAATCCAATGAAAAACAGTTTTGATGATACACTGCTGACTAGTATTTCTTGCCAGCATGTTTGTATATATGCTTGTACATGCATACATACAGATAGTGCGTTTGCCTTTTGTTACCCTTTTTGTTGCCAAACTGAAAAGCAAAAAATACAATCAAACCTTTTTTATATGCGATTTCAGAAAGAATGCTGTGTTTGAACTCTGTGAACATTTATTGCGCTCTCAATTTATTTCACCTATTCAGTATTTTTGTTGACAGACAGAATGCAAGATTTAACCTTTAAATGGACCAGAGCATTACATCTTTCTCAAGGATCATAATTGTAGCTGTGCAAGCTAGCACATAATGGTTAAATATATCCTTGCTTTTGACAGAAGCTAGTGGAGTTGGAACAGAGATGAACATAGCTTATTAAATATAGCTCTTATGAAGACTGCTCTGTAATTACTGTGATTTTTCTTTGTATCATTATGATCGTAGGCTGATGAAAACAATGAATCGTGTGCTTTCAAGAGGCCAAGAACTATTCAGCCATATAAAGAGATCATACCTAGAGTAACAGCCCTGTTAGTTTTCTTTGAGTAGTTTATGTAAATAATACATTATAAAGGTTAAATAGGTCCTTTCACCAGAGCTGCTCCTTCTGCTGATAAGAGTTAAAAACTGAGAGGAGAATGCTCCAAGGAGGACCAGGAATGCTTCATTCCATGAAATCTCATACATATCCATGAGCAAATCTTTTGATACTCTTTTTAATTGAGACTAGGTTTTAATGTATAAAAAGGGATCTGCTGAATTTTTTGCATATCTGGAAGTGGTTTTTGAGATGAAAACCTCAGAATGAAATGACCTATATACCCAAAATGTTAGGAGTATAAAAATGCCCAGTTGTCCTTTGCTATCAGCTCTGACACTTCACAGACCCAAAATAGATCCGGGAACCTGGATTCAAATATTTTCCATCTTTTCTCACCCACGAGAGATTTCCATGCTTTTTGGCACTGAAAGGAGAACAAATAGCAAGGGTGTGTTCCTGTGGTGTAGATTATTTCCTTTCGCCCCAGGTCTGTGTTGGTGTGACTGAGAAGGCAGCAGACCCCGACATAGCTACTCTGTCAGGAGCAGTGAACTTGAAGTTTTCAGCGAAGACCTTGGCCACTGCTGAGGTCCATTGTTTTCAGGAGTGCCCTTGCTTGTGAAGCTTTCCCCCTTGTATACTTAGCGATAATTAATGTTTTAGAGGCCAGAATTTTGACACTTAAAAATTTAGCTGCTAGTGTCTACTTAGAAATGAAGAACAACAATTTCATTTTCTTATTTTTATATTTCAGGAGGCAATTTAGGTGCATCAAAACCAAGCAGTGTTAATTTCAGACTTTCAGCATGAGGAAAACGCGCTTGAGAACAATCAGTAATTTCAAAGACAGAGTTAGGGTTTAAGATTTGTTGATATTCACTGTTGTGCTTGTAGAGCTGGAAGGAAGATAGGGACCGAGCACGCCTGAGATCAGGGCTGGGTACACTGCCTTTTCAAGCAACCACTCGACAACTCCTCCTGCGAACCAAGCCAGCTTTGTATTAAAGACATTAATTTCGTTGCCTTGGCTACATGTACAGGAAGACTTGTCTGAAGCCTCATGTTCCTGTTACATACCTTTTCATTTCTAGCCTAATTTATTCTCAGTTAGCCTGTTTGCAGGTCACCAGTAACTATTAGGTAAAAGAGGTCTTTTCCTTCTCTGTGTTTCTCTGCTTTTGATGTTTAAACGAGAGACACCTTTCGTGCTTCCCTTAGTTGTACTGGAAATGCATCTGGAGCTATTTGTGTCTGTTGTACATTCATATATATTCACGCTATGTGTGTCTATTTAAGAAAATAACATTATCTTCTATTTAATGTTATTTGTTTGTTACCGTGTACCCTTCTGCACAGCTTTTAAGCGACTTAATTGTTTTATCAATTGCATGGAGTTAATTCAGATATCTGAAATCTGTAAGGGTAAACTATGGTATGAAATAGCGAGTATGAAGAGGTAAATAGAAAGGAGCACTGAAGTAAATAGTTTAAAACCTATTCTGAAGCAAATCCAAACTTTTCCTGTAGGTTTGGTTTAAACGAGAACAAATCCATAAGCAGTCAGCTTTTCTATACCAAGGTTTCCCAAATGGCTTTCTGGTAATGCCACAATTAAACATCAGTCAATTCTACAAAGAATAACTTATTGAAGCCAATTAAAAAGAATGATTTTGACAAACGGGCTTTTAGGCCTTGCTGCAGAAAACTTGGCTGATGACACATTCCGATTGACCGATGTACTACTGTAATGATTGGTCTCTGCTTCAGCCTTATTTAACAGTTCCATTAATAGTATTAAAGAAAGCAAGTGAACAGCATGTTAATGAAGTCAGCAGATGATGTAAACAGCAGGACACAGAAAATAGAAGATACTTAGAGATGAGAAACATGAGCAAGAGGAGTTATCAATGTATCATATTCAGATTGAGGAAAAAGAGAAGCTAATGCATCTGGGATAAATTTGTTCAGAACTGATTTTACATGGCCGATACATATTAAGTACACAGAAGAATACACACTAAATTACACTAAACCATGTTTTTTTTCTGGTTGAGAAATGTGCAGTTTGTGATCAATGTAATACTTAAAAGGGCAATACTGCCTTTGGACAAATGTGTAGACAGGTTGTGTAAAAGAGCAGAGAAGTAATTGCTGAGTTTTACACAAACAGGTGGATTGTAGGAACAACAGCAAATAAAAAATCAGTGGTTGAGGGGACTGAGAGGAAAGACTGAAATGTAATGACTGAGCAAACAAGGAATGGAGAGTAAGACTACCATAATCTGCATGCCTGAAATACCTGTAAGCGTTTAGAGAAAATGGGACTTATTTAGCATTACCACAAATTTGATATCATATCTGGAAAATGTTCTTTATTACTTGAAGGAACCTCTTACCATATTACATCAAGAATTAAAAAATAAATGCATAGAGGCTGGAAAGCACAACCTGGTGTCAATTAATGGAAACCTAAAATAGGCCGTAGGCTGCCACTCACTACCATATGGAAATGCTGAGTCTCTTCAATGCCCCTCAGTGTGAATGCGTGTTGCAGAGTCCCTAAATTGTTAGATCTAAACTATTCTTTTTTCTTTCTTTCTTTTTTTCCTTTCCCCAACAATATCCAAATTATAGGAGAGGAGACTTCCCAAGTGCTCCATTCAGCAAGCCCAATCCCACACAAGCTCTAAAATATTTCCCTTTCCCCGGTGTGGTGACATGCACGCTGCAGGCAGACTGACAACTACCTCCTCCAGTTAGAACATCTAATCATCAATACCCTTCTGAGCTCATTTCAAATGTGACTAACTTGAGCCTCAGCTCGTACATTGTCAAATCCCACTTGGTGAGTCTTGTTCCTGTTCCAACTGGAGATGGGCCCACGCTGGAATTTGGGAATCTAGTTTTCACATTCCAAAAGTGAACAAAGAGACTCATTTCTAACCTTAGTCTCCTAAACTGCAGTCATGTCTGTAAGTAAAATGCTGAAACACTAGTTGTCTGGGAAAAATAAATGAGTGGTGGTTTTAAGAGAGATGCTGTGGCTACTCAATGCAGTAGCTTCCAGCTTTTTGGTGCTGTTCCCAGAAATGCTTCAACCATGGTGAGGAGCTCAATTCTCTAATTAAAAAAAAAAATTGTATCAAATATTTTTCAGCTTTACACTCTCAAATTAAAGCTTAAAAACCTCCAAGGAAGGAAAGGAGGCCAGATTGGAGGGGGAGGAGGTGAGAGGAAGGAAGCGGGTGGAGAAAACCACTATATTCCCAAGATGCAAGGAAAGTTGAAAAGTAGAAGAAAAAATATATTAAATCAGTGTAAACTAAGAGGTAAGTTTAAGGCATTTTTTTTTTTTACATTGAATGTGTGTTTTGTTGGGGTATTTTTAGCAGTAAAATTCTGTATACTTTAAAAACATTTAAAATACATTAAAGTGAGGTGATTTGCTTTTTTTTCAATTTCTTCTGCTGTAAACTTGATCTATATTTTTATTAAGACCTATCAAAGGATGCGTTGTGCTGGGATTTTGTTACTTTTCTGCTGTTGCTGGTTAAAACTGTCTTATTACCTCACGAATGACCTACATGAAGTGAAGCAACATCCCATGTCAGCAGGCAGGGTGTTCTGTTGTAAAGCTCAGCTGCGAAAGTTAATTGTTTATGGAGATTTAATGGGCCTCGTGCTCCTACTTACCTACCTCACTGTAATTCAGTAGTGTATTGGTCTAGCTTAGGAAAAGAGCCTCTGAAGTGATAGATTCTGGTATAGTTAGGAAGATAGTTGACCCATGTTCTTGAGGTCAGAGCACTGTCTTACATTGTTTATTAGTGGTGTTGCTGTTGTTGTTACTTGGTATGCTGCCTATAAAGGGGTTGTGTAAGTTAAGTTTTGATCAGAGACCACATGCTAGCAGCTGAATAGTAAAGGCTGGTGCACTTAAAAGCTCTTTTATTACTGGGATGTTTGTTGCTGTACTGCCAGGAGCCTGCCAGAGATGCAACAGAGTAAAGATATTGCTGATTAGTATGACTGTGCTTGTGTTGTAACACCATGTGATGCTAAAGACTTTGTCACAGACGAGTTTAGAAAGGGAGGGAACAGAAATCTGGAAAAAGTGGAGGCAGGTGTAAGGAGGTTCTGCATAGCTCTATCAGCTGGGCAGGGTGGGCAGGCAGAGATGTTCCTGCAGCCCTTGGTACTTACTGCATATATAGAGCAGGTTATTTACAGCATTTTTATCTTTGAAGGCTGGAAACAGCGTAGGGCAAGTGCGTGACGGCTGCTGTAATGGGGGAGGCCAGAGCTCTTGGTAGTTGATGGTGAAGAACAACAGTACAGGTGAGGGGGTTTGTAGTGAGAGGTGCCGCTTCCCTCCCTGATCCCTATCCAGTTTCTGCCATGTCTGGTCCTCTCAGGCTGGAGGTTGTACTGTGTTTAAAAGCTTCTGATGTCTCAATTGTTCATGAATTTATCCAATCTTGGTTTTTAACCTGTTTACCTTATTGATTTCAAAAACATGTTATGGAAATGGGTTCTATAAATTAATCACATTGTTTTAAGCCTCCTATTTGAGGATTTTACGGATCGCCTCAAGTGTTTTTAGTGTGAAAAGTGAATAGTATGTCTCTCAGAGATGCTTATCATTGCTGCCTTAAGCTGTCTAATTATAGGCTGAAAAGTTGTGCTCTGCTTAGATTCCCCTCTGTTCCATCTATCTGGTCATCCTTGTCCCTCTCTGTGCATTTTCTAGCTACGCTGTATTTCTTCAGATGAAAACGTTAGTAGTTTGCTGTGTTCTGAAGACACACATGTCTAATGACTATCTTCCCTTGCTTGCTCTCACCATTTAGCCTTCCTTAACTTTTCTAAATATTTTTTTTCAGAGTTGAACTGAATGCTTAAATATTTCTACAGATAGCAGTTATATAAATATATGCATGGCAGCTGTGCACTTCAAGATGAATATATTATGGTTGAAGAGCTTGAATTCCACAGTATTTGTGCTATTTTTATTCAGGCACATCCTGAGAATTTAGTATCAAATGGCCTAATTCTGCTCTAACTGACACTAAAGCCAGTGAATTAAACCAGAGACTCCTACCAGACTCCATAGGATCAGGGCTGGTCCTGCCTGCTAGAGAACAGAGCTCGACACCACTTTCAGAATTGTTCTGAATTGTGGATGAAGCTAGATATTAAGAAGAACAATCTTTTCTCTTTTGTTGTAGAGGAAACTTGGGAGAGAGGTAACCGCGAGTGTTTAGCGGATGTGACTGTGGGATTGAGGAGAGAGAGAAGATGGCGATGGCCGAGCAACAAGAGCCGTGAGGAGGAGGCAGGGATTGCTGGCTGGCAGCTGAAGAGCGAGGGGAGGGAGAACAGAGCCTGGCAGGCAGCAGCTGTGGTTGCGGACCCCCGAGGGCGGTGGGGGTGCCACTGCGTTAGTCAAATATTCTGATGTCAGAATTTCTTCAGACATCCAACAGGCCTTGGACACCTATGAAGGTGAATGGGAATGTGGCATCCCAAGGCACCTGTGCAGTTTTCAGCCTTGAGGTGACTCAACAGGAATAAAGGGCAAGGTTGAAATTGCGCTTAAGGACGGAGTAGACAGCTGATGTTTCTAGCGGCCTTTATTTTGTTCTGTATAGATTAATGGAAAGCATTTTCCTCAGACGTTTGGAAACCATGACCTATATTTTAAACAGAGTCTTAAATAAATAATTAATATGGCTATTTAATCACAACTCCTTCACCAGACAAAATTATCCAACCAAGGAATTAATCATAATCATATTCTTCCCAGTACCTGGCATGTGTTCTTGTTCTCTCCCTTCTGTGGATGTTTTGAACAGTGAGGGATCCCTTTTAAGCTGATATAGTTTAGTATGGGAGTAGAAGGGGAAAAAAAAAGTTTAGAAGAGGTTCTGTATAGAAATACAGAAAATTACCTGTTTGGGGCATTTTCTTAAAGTCGGATACCTTTGCTCATTTCTAATGCAACAGAATAGAAGTAGGGGCACAGTCCAGCTTGCCAGAAATGGCATATGTAAAAATGAACCATTTACTTGGAAACTAGCAGCAGCCCATACAAGTTGATGTGTTGACATTAATATATCATTTACCAGGTGTGTTGCATCAGCTTCACAACAGATGTAAGATGTAGAGTGCCACAAAGAAGCCCAGGCTGGCATTAATAAAGCTATGCATGGCAGCACTTGAGGAAGAAAAGCTGCCTCTTACACTGCTTGTTTGAGGATTTATCCAAACATGTAAACAGAGCGAATCTAGCCAACTAATAGCAAAGTGGAGTAACAAAAAATGCACTTTTTAATCATGTGTTATTATGGGCTTTGTTATATCCTCTGACTGCCCTGTCTAGACAGGCAATGCCTCTCTGACTTACATGGAGCAAGTCTTAGTAATGCTTCAACAATTTGTTCACTACAATATTCACCCAGCCACAGCTGGATCAGATTGAATGGAAACGAAATGTTGTCAGCAATTTAAGGACTCTTTGCCATCCGTTTTGCCAACAGTTCTGCTGGTAACTGGAAATACTAAAGGCTTTCTCACAGCACAGTATCTATCTTTGCCAAATTCTGTCCCTTTCCCTTCTCCCAGGTTATGCCAGCAGTGCACCTTCTCCCTCTTACCATGTGTGACCTGTCCCCCTTGCATTAAGCATCCCTAGATGCCTAATTTTTTCACTTTCCAAGCAGTCTGTATTTCTCCATGGTCACTAGTGTGAGAAAATGGATAAATGTGCACAATGGTGGAGGAAAGGACTGAAAGCAAATCCTTTTCCTTTTGGAGAGTGATCCAGAGTGGCAGAAGATGGGTCCAGTAGTTGCTCCCCACCTCTGCCCTTCAGAAGGCATAGTAGGTAACACTTTACCCACGGTAGAAAGGTTTTAGATGCTGAGTAGGTTGGAGAAAGCAAAGCATCCCTTCTTGCTATCCTCTTCCTTCTGACATGCTCCAGCCAAAAAAGAAGGGAAAGATCATCTGTCCTCCACAATTGTTTATATTCATGTGGGGAATGCCCCTGGCTCCCAAGGCAGCCCTTCCCCTTTCCCCAGTAGTGCCTTTCTGGTCAAGGACACTGGGCGTGCGGCTCCATAGTCACGGCAGCTGTCAGAAACTCACGAAGTTCCCAATGTGAACTTCATCCCCTTGCTTTTCATCACTACTGTGAGCCCAGGCAGAAATAAAACCAGATCCTTTTAATATGTTCCTTTTCATTTGTGGAAACATTATTTAAATATTACTGTAACAAAGTGTGTTAGAAGTGTCCAGCCTTCACTAAATTTTTCTTCTTGTCCTTGCACATTCAGAGGCGTCGCTCAGCGCAAATATCACACGTGGTTCCCTGTTCTGGCAGTTCTTGGGCGTGACGTGTTCCCTGTTGGGTCTGCTTTGCTTCCTGGCTATAGGACTTTTTCTTTTTCCTTGGAAGAGTGTGAAGTTAGAGTAGAAGGGGAAGCAAGAAGTACTGAAAACTGTTTACCACCTCTTTGAAGGCTACTAATAATTTTCGTTTTTACTGAATAAATGTTTCTGAAGTCAATGAAGAAGCTTTAGCATGAAATTTGAGACAAATTTTGCCAAATTTCTCAGCAGATGAAATAGCAAGTGTTTTAAATAATAGCTTTTCATGTATCCAAGAGAGGTTAAACATTTAGATATACACGGACTTCCAGATTTTGGGGAAATGTACTGTTATTTTATGTGTTTCAGACACTCTAACTTATCTGTCAGCATTAAATGACTAATGACAGACATGTATCCTGACTTTTATGGCCATACAGGATGTAAGGAAAGGGAATCTTCCTCACACCCAGTGCTCTTGTGAGCTCTCATGAGCTGTACGTGGGCAGGGAAGTGTTTGGCACTGTCAGGTGAGCTAACGGGCAAGGAAGGGTTGGATCTGAAAGAAGTTCTGCTTCTTAATTCTCTTACAGCATCTGTGCTTGGGTGTGGATAGAAGAAGGAATCTACTCTTGGTTTGAATCAGTGAAGCAGTATTGGTTGCCTGGAATAAGGAAGGAGTTGACTTTTGGGATAGGTTCCTTCCCCTTCGGTGTAGCTAAGCAAGCTCAGGCAGGCCAGAAGAAACCACAGACTGCTGCTGCAAGGGTAAACTGTGTAGTGAAGCAGGAGAAAAATATTTTGATGGAAAAACAGCTTATGCACTATTATTTTAGGCTTCTATAAATAGAATAATAGAGCACTACTGAAATACCTTTCTGACCATGCAGTGACCTCAACTCTATGTACAAAACTGGGTTATTTCAAACACTGGCCAATTACCTTAGTCAAGAGTGGCATCAGTAAGAGAAGGATTAGCCAAGAACAGAAGGTGGACTGAATCTTCAGTTAATAACCATCGTTAAAAGAAAATAGTAGTCGATATAAGCTTGCTATATTATTACATTTTTATTTAAAGAAATTATCTAGACTGGAAAATTTTTTTTCTGTGGTAGCATGTACCCCAGAAAGCTGCCTTGTGAATGCAATGATAGCACCAACTTTGGCACAGAGTAAAGTCTAAGATTATCAGGCGAGAAATAGTGTCCTGACCTCCAGTGCCAAAGGTGTCTTTGAGCTCTGAGCTGTACCGTTCTCTTCTGGGAACACAATCATGATTTGAGCTTTTATGCTGGGAGTGCATGTTCAGCCGATGTTTTAAATTTTCTATGATTATTTCATAGAATCACAGAGTTTGGAAGGCATCCGTGGAGATTTTGCAGTCAAAGCCCACCTGCTCAAAGCAGGGTCCTGAGTGGGTTGCCCACGACACTGTCCACGTCAGTCAGGTTTTGTGTATTTCCAAGGATGGGGACTCTACAGCCTGTGTAAGCAACATACTCCAGTGTCTGACCAGCCTCACACTGAGAAAATTTTTTTCTAATTTTTAAGTGGAATTTCCTGTGTTTCAATTTGTGCCCATTGCCTCTTGTCCTGTCACTTGATACCACTGAGAAGAGTATAACAGAGGGACAATTATTAGTTTCTAAACTGTAGAAAATGGTATTACCTACAAAAGAGAGGAACATACAAGAAATAAAATTATCGTCATTAATCTATTCTTTAAATCTGGATCAATAGTCTCAAAAAAAAGAAAGAGCAGACTGGAATGAGTAGGAAGTAGATGTGAGAAAAAACCCGAACTCGATGCTTTGCTTACCTCTCTGTGCCTTTGCAAAGAGAGGTCAAATAAATCCTTCACTTTCCAAGTGCTCTCTGAACAAGTTCAATGAGCCCAGGTCACTCAATTGAATTCAATGCCATTCTAAACCAGCTAACTTACGAGACTGAAAATCAGGTACTGTGTCATTTTGGACTGCAGCAGTGTTCCTTCTTTGTTTCAGAATAATTTCGGAGCTGGATGGTCCCAGTAGCTTTGTTAGAGTAGGAGCAATTGTCTGTATCACCATGCTTTGGTCAGTAATGTATCTCGTGGCAAGAGGGTTGAGTGCTGCTTCTCTTGTGGAAGTAATTATGGAAGATGGAGATCTAGGGCAAAAGCCTTCAGGTGTGGCTCACGACCTGGGAAGTTACTCCCCATCATGGTCCAAGCTCATATTTAGAGCAAAGCATGAAGGCAACCACAGTGCATTATTTACACAATATTAATGCCTATAAATGAGTGAAGATTTTGATTGTCCTCTGGTGCCCATTCATAATACATGCTTTACTGGGGAAATCTATTCAGCATCACATTTATGATTCTCAACAATAACCTCTTTCTCTACCGTCTGTTATGAAAAGTAGCCAGCAGTTTTTGTTACTGTAATTCACAAGCTTAGGCCGTTCTACAGGGCTATATATAGTGCAAAGGATAAATATCCAGCATGATTTCTTTCATTGCTGTGAGCATTTTAGCAGCTGCCAGTGTTTTCATCAGAGTAGCGCTGAATAATACTTCACATATGTGGATGGCTTGCAGCCATTATATCATAATCCAGTGATCTGTGAGTATAAAAGTGCGTATATGAATGGGTTTGCTGTCTCTATGAAACTCCTTTATTTAAGAAATTAATAACTTCTTATTATTTGAAGAAGAATTTAAGATAATCCCATGCTCACACAATGGGATGACGATAGAGAATAGCCAATATTTATTCCAGGTAACTTTCAGAGCTTTGCTTAAGGTGGCAGAGGTAATAGCTAGTTTGTGTTGTCTTCCTTTATTATCTGAGAGAGAGGTTTACCCCTGTCTTTCCCCAGCGGCTGTGGAGGGAGGGAATATTTCCAGCTTCCATCTTATGGAAATGCTCAAAGCTGGGTGGAAAGACCTGAAATTCTGTAAGAAACCAATATTCTTGAGAACTGCATTAACAGAAATACTCATGTCACTCTACAGAACTTTCTGAATGGAGAGATGAGGTGTGAGCTACTACAAAAAAAATTCCGTTCGTATGGTTGTAATTTCACTGAATGTTAACGCTGCCCTGATCTCAGGTGTAAGGGACGTTAGTGTTCTGCTGTTTGACAGCAATTTAGAGTGGCAAAGATATGTAAGGCTGTTACTAGGCAGAAATCTCTGGAAGCTAATATGGTTTAAGGTTTTAAGATTTATCTGTTGTTGCAGTACCACTACCACCACAAATGATAAAATTTATTTTTCTCTAATAATTATTAATATTTTTTAAAACATGTAAGAGAAGATGAGGCACTCTCTTCCTCTACAAGTATTGTTTTAGCTGGATTTTTTTAGGGATATGAGTCTTTTGATCTGGAATTTATCTCTTTCACTACACTGCAAAAGTTATGCTTCATAATTGTGTTCATCCTGTTTTCCTGAACATAATTTTTCTATGACTATGCTACTGCCAGTGAGCATAAGAGAAGTTCTTTTCATGTATGTCTTTGTTAGACTGATAAATTATTTGGATAATATAAATGAGATCACAAGGAAGTTTTTTTATATTTTTGTGTATTTATCTTTGCAGGTGTATATCTGTTAATGTCAGATGTATTCTGACTCATTCACATCTATTCTGAAAAGCTTCTTTCCTCATTCAAATCTATATTGATATGTATCAATGCAGCAAAATGTATTTTGAGCTGTTTTACAAAGCCAAGCATCTAAAATGATTGAATTACATCAAATTATTGGAAAGTAATTCTATTAATACATCTACTAAAATACAACTCTGAATTGCAAGTCTGTATGGGAGCACAGTTTTCTGAGTGTCTCTCTCATACGGAATTGCTGAGCAACAGTTTATGATGCCTTCATCCTATAAGCTATTGCATACTCATATGGAAGCACTGACTCCAACTATGAATGCAATTAAATACAAAAGGCCTGGAAGTTAAATGTGCTCTTGTCAAAATAAATGCTGAACCCTATGCTGAAGACCCAAGGGCATGATGGCAAGGACTGACGTATCATGTCAAGGCTCATTTCCATAGACTATAATTTCTCTTGTTCATTCTGGGGTAACTTACATCTTACTGAAACTTTTGAACTTTGGTGAAGTAGGTGAGTTAAGAGGATAAACTAAAAATGAAGACCATATAGACCATATTCCTGTCCTGATTTTCTGAGGAGTATCTTTACATGATTTTTTAGTTATGATTGTCACAACTAGACAGGTCTTTTTGATTTGTTATACGGTATGTTTTAAGTCTGTAATAGTGAACAACATTTTGCTTTCCCCCCTCCCATTAATATCTTTCATTTTTTTCCTGAACTGCAAAGCTAACTTTCTCTCAGGTGAACATTGCCCACTGGTTCCTTTATAGGTGGACTTTTGCTAGATGAAAATGTCTATGGAAACAAAAGAAGGGCTCATTCTAGCTGTGAAAGAATGGGAATTATCTGTGAGAGTGGGAAGCTTGAACATGTTGGGGTTTTTTTTTAATGCTTTTTAGCATATTTTGCTAAAAAGCAGATGCTTCAAATGTGAGAGCCCAAAAACAGTCATGTCGCAGAAACTTGAAAGAACAGTAAAAGCTGTCAAAGCTAGCAAAACTGTATGAAGTATACTTTTAAGCATAAGATGAAGAGTGCTTTCTTTTCATGCTCTCCCAACAGTTTAGAAATGTCCTTGCTGGTCTGCTCTTTAGAATTTTTACTCCGTGCAGAAATGGCAGTAGAAGACCACTGGAACATAATGGTTAGTAAATAACTTTTAATCCTGACATGCATCATCTTTCCTTCCAATCTTATCGGCATTTAACTAGAACAACTGGCATAACCAGTGTATAGCTTTAAAATAACATCATTGTAAAATATTCTTTAAAACAACTCTGAATAAAGATGTCTATGGTAGACATAAACCAAGTATATCCAAGAAAGATTGCAAGCATGTGGTAGAGGGCTGATTAATAGGATCAGTAGATAAAACAACCGCTTAGGTTCAATGCTTCCAGATTTCTTGTGAAAATATAGACATATGGAAAGTAGGCAAAAGAATTCAGAATAAGGTTTTAAATAAAATCAAACCAAAGATGTATTACTGCATATGCTGTATAAGCATAGATGCTACTGGGAAAACAATTGCTTCATCATCATGGGTTCAGTCAGTCAATGGATATTTTAGGTGGTAAATCAGTGGAGTCTGTCATTATTGAGAGCTCATTATGAAAACATTTTAGAGGTTAGATGTAAAAACTTGTCATGTGAGTTTAAATGAAGAATAACTATTAACTTCTCAATATTCGTCAAAAGCAAAAAGGCTATGTTTAGGTTTTCTAATGTTTATGAATAAGTGGCATTTTTATTAGTTAGCATTCCTAAGCAGCAGTATAACAATTCATAGAATCATAGAATCATTATG
>NW_009595290.1:95589-99212 GCF_000690535.1 Cariama cristata | reverse complement strand
TCGTGGCCGCAAGGCCTGCTGGGAGATGTAGTCTTCCCGCCTGTGGGGCGGGGCGGGGAGGCCGGGCCACTCTGCAAAGCCTGCTGGGAGCCGGGCGCCAGCCGGACGCGGAGCCTGCTGGGAATCTTAGTCTCCGGTGAAGAGCTCTGCCTCTGCGCGCAATGCCTGCTGGGAGTTGTAGTGCTGCGGCTTTCCCTGAGGGGGAAGGCGGGAGGCGGTCCGGGCCTTACTTCGCCTCGCGGCTAGGGCTCCGTAGACACCGTCACACAGGGGTGGAACCGAGGGTTTGTGCCCTTCTTGGCTTCGGGTGCAGGTACAGGCCGGCTCTGACCTGCTCTCACACTGCTGCAGCGTCTAGCCTGTGATGAACTTTTTGACCCACAGCCAGGCGAGGCACAGGAGGGAGAAAGGTCTATGCAAATAGCTGGTTAAAGCACAAAACACAGGTGTAACACTCATGTCTGACTAGAATATGAGTTTATACTGTGCTTTTATTGTGAAACTTATTTAAGAGCAGCATTCTGTCTTTATGACTGACTAATTGCTGATCATGGTGTACAGACTGCAGTGAATTTTGGGTGGACTTTCTGGATTTTTCCTGCAGACTTAAGACTGGGATTTCTGTGAGAAATGCCACACAAGAAAGCAGATGAAAGGGTGCAGCACATGCACTGAGGTAGCACAGTCCATTGGGGCACAGCATATGTAGGAACCTTGTCTCCACTTCTCAAGGAAGACCAAGTCAATTGACAACAAGCCAAGGAACAATCACATACATTAAAGCTGCCTCAGGAGAATATCAACTGTTTCAACATACTTATCAACAAGCATTGCAAGACCATCTTCAAATACTGCCTATGCAGGTATCATAGCTCCCTGGGTATAATGACAACAGTGAAGTCAGTGATTTTATAATCAGGATTGTGAGACAGTTTCATTACATACATTTACTTTTGTTCTCTGTCAAATTGTTTTTAATGTGAGTTTTGAATGTCCAGTCATGATGAGGAGATTTTCTTCTCAAGAGAAGCAGAAGTCTGTTGGCTATTTCTTTGCACGTCACAGGACATGAACGGTGCCTGGGTATTATAGTTAGTCCATAATATATTCTTGATTTATATATCTTGTTTCTGTGCTTGTGTCATAAATGAACATATTTGGCCTAAAGACAATATACATCTGGAAACTTTTACCCAAAGGCAAAATATATCTGTAAACTTTTTGCCTTTTAATTGTTTAGTCAGAGCAAGCAAAAAAAGGCATGAGAAAGACCAGTTGGAACTGCACTTGCTGCTCAAGTAATAGTCACCTCTTTTAAAAGAAGTTGGTGGTTCTCTAAACTATTCAGGAAAGCTAAACAGCTGATCATCTGCCCATTTTCTGACATCCCATTATATCTTTTACATAGGTTCTTTCATGGCTTCTGCCTCTTGAACATCTCAGTGAAATGTATTTGAATGTAAGAACATCCTGAACAGATCATCAAATCTAGCATTCTGTCACTAATAGTAGTAAGTATTAGATGTTCATGTAAAGAATGTAAGAACTGCTGAATGTGGATGGATCAATCCCCAGGTACATCTTTCCCATTTTCACTTTTCTGTGGCTTAGAGACTTGGTTCTGGAGTACTGGTGTTCAAGCTTTCTGTTTAGGAGCACTGGATGGACTTTTATTTTATGAATTTAAGTGATTGCTTTTTGAATCCTTGTAGATTGGCTTACACAACACCTTGTGGCAATGAATTCGGTGTTATATATAACTGTTGTGTGAAAAAATAGTTCCTTTTGTATCTTTTAAATCATCTGCTTAATAGCATTACTAGTTCAAGTACTATGCGAATCAGTATATAACAATTCTCTATTGCTCCTTTCCTTGTCAGTTGCGAATTTAGAAATATGTTGATTTCTTACTACATTGTTTTCTTCACTGTGCCTAAGACTTGCAGTGTATTTAGTTTCTCCTTGTTCAGAAGTTATGCCATACCTTTTCAATTCAACTTCAGTTTTGAAACTGAAGAGGAAGAACCAGCACTGCATGCGGTAGTGAAGACACTGAACAGCCTAGTGATGTTTTATGTTTTTTTCTCAGTTCCCTTCATAAGAGTTCTTAACACAGTTTGTCTTTTTGAATACTACTGAACACTGAGAAGATATTTTAATCTGCAGCACAACATCTATGGTGACTGTGGTTGGTGTTTAACTGAACTCAGCACCAGTTTTGCTGCCCTCACAAGTGTGGGGCACATTGCCACGTGCCTGTCCATTGTGGATTGGGAGGAGGGATACATATTTCATTACAAATTTCATATTGTAACACCTGGCAAAGCAAGCTGGGTGAGGACTCTTGCTCTTTGATATCTGCCTTTTTGTTTTCTTCTGTGAATAAACCGAGGATGTTGGTCTTCAGGAGTAGAATATGACATTTATGATCTCTGTTTAAAGAAGAAATAATATGACGTATTCTAATTGGAGCTTGCAGAAACATGACCTTTCTGATTTGCTAGAAATGTCGTTTTAAAATTTGGCTTCAGTCCATATTGGATCAAAATCAAATTTCTAAATACATTTCTGATGAACTGCAAATTCCCCAGGTTCTGCTATGATGCAATGAAATTTATGTTCTCGTTAGTGCTGGTTTCCTTGGGCAGCTGCAAGCAGCTCCCAGAGTTCTGAGTGCTGGAACAGACCTGCCAACTCATGATGGGCTGCAAGAGGCAGTTTGCAGGTCCCAGACTCTACCCACACCTCAAGGTGCACATACCCCCAAAGTCAAATCCTCCCATTCCTCCCTATTTTCCCATCAGGGATGACATTTGAACTGAAACAGTTAGGGGTCTATAAGCTATTAGGATTTGGTTGATTTGTTTGTTTTTTACATATCTTTGTTTCCATGTGAAAAAAATTATGACCCACTGTAATCACACACTTCAGAAAAAGATAATAGTAAAGAGAGAGTATTTTAGATGCAGGCGTAGGAGAATAACAGTATATGCAGAGGAAAGAGAAAATGAAGCTGGAATTTAAAAGCAGTGTAAGATGGAGGTGCATATCTTTTAAGCATTACTAGCTATGTCTGGATGCAGTAATGGGGCAAGGAGAGATGAATGGCATTTATTGTCAATTTTAAGGTATAGTAAAAAGCAGATCTTTATGTGACATTGAATGCAACATGACTGACAGTAATTTTGCCATCCCCAATCTGTCAGCTACTGATAAAGTGCATGAGCATATGTATAATTTCTGAATGATGTGAAGACACTTTCTGGTTCATAAGTAGTTCCTTTAAAAGAAAGATCTGATCGATGTAGGTAGAGGGTAATGCAGTTTCAAAGCAATGCAATATTCAGCATAACAGGTAGTAGTTGTAGCATATATCATGTAGAGGAACTGTACTTTATTACAATTTGAGCCATCAATTACAGGAGAAGCAGTTAAAGAAATTGAACTAATTTGAACACTGCAATAGAGTTTGCACCTGGCTATTCCAGAAGTTAATATGGGCCATTTGGTGCACAAAAAGTCTTGCACATTCCAAATGTCTGGAGAGCAATATTGTTGTTAATATCAACCATATTAATGCACAGTAGAGAGATGTCCAAGTCGGTGATAAATTTACAATTAAA
>NW_009595290.1:62302-95558 GCF_000690535.1 Cariama cristata | reverse complement strand
TAGGGAAAAAAAGAGGAATGTCAAGAAAATCACATTGTGGCAGGGGAGGGAGGCAGTGGCACATAGTGAGACAAACTTTTCATTTAAAGCATATTTGTTTTCATTATTTCATAAAGCTCCGCTTTTTACCTAGTTACACAGCTGAAGTCTGAATTTTTTAAAGTCTGTTTGTTCTAAGAATTAGTCAATAGGGCAGAAGTAACATTGAAATAATGTTCTCTGTTTGTAGGCTGGTTAGCATCCCAGGCTTTTCTGAACAATTGCAGCTTCTCCAAATCCAACTCTGTCTTCCTGTAACACATCCTATACACACAAACATACCATGTTACAAACAGAAGGTCGCTAGGTGGGCTGTTTCAGAGACTGTCTTCCTGCTCTGCCACAGAATGGTTCTGCCTCTGGTGAAAAGGGCAAAATCCTCCAGTCGCTTCCGTGGTCATAACACTGCCTATAAAGCTTCTACCACTGAGCACCTGAGCCCATATCATACTTATATCGGAAGGAGAGAATCCTGGGGTGTAGGCAGTAACAGGGAATATTGGCAGTGCATACCCCCTGCGGAAAGTGTGGGGAGAGTGAAAAGGAGACTCTGGCAGTGATGCATGCTGTTCCAACTTTATCCCTCCTAACACTGCCCTCTTTCCCCCTACACTGAGGTGTTACACCCATTTGCTCACAACATTTGTATGTCCAGGACCCATCTGATTCACTATAAAGGAATGTAGGTAGCAAACTTCTTCAAAGTTTTTTAAGAAGTGAAAATGATCCTATTTTAAGCTTTAGAGTCAAGACTACAACTGCCCATGTTATGCTTGTTGAAGACTGGGAGTGCCAGGCAGAGGTGATGGCTTATCTCAGAAGCTGGGAGAACAACTCTGCCACTCAGGCAGCTTCTTCTGCCAAGATAATGCTAGCAGTTTTTTGCAGGAAGTCCCTGCAGGGAGGCTGTATTGAATGTTAACATCAGTCTGCATTCAGCCCTAGTGCTGCTTTATTTTCTAGCCTGAAGAAATGAAGGTCTATTCCATACTGGGGGCATACTGTGGATTTCACTCTGTCTCCTCACAATCTTTTGAAACAGTTGAACCATTTCGCTTAGATAAGGCAGAGGTGGTTAGTTCTCAAAGTGAATTACAAATTTATGCAAAATTCTTCCAAGTTTCCTGAAAGTAAATGAAAGAACAGGAGAGACCTTATTGTTACTGCTCATGAAAAAGTAGTGCAAGCTGAGCTTAGCCTTTAATGGAAAGCGTTTAAGGTCAAAGTTCTCTTCTCAGGGTTCTGCATTGTCCAGTAAGCGGTAAATTCTGGCTTTTCCTGTGCCTAGGGCATTCACAATGTTGTTCTTTGTTGTGGATTCCCTGATGTCTAGAAAGGGGTGAATTCCCACTGCCAAAATATTACCATTTAATTATCAAACCAATCAACTGTGAGAAATGTCCTCAGGGAAGCAGTCTTCATTAGTTCCACTTTTTACAGAACTACTTGGGGTTTTTTTGATTTCTCATTTTCTCCCACATTAGCAATTGGCAGTGTGTGGATGGCTCCAAATTAAGGTGAAAATGTGGGGTTTTGGGATTGCCAACTAATGGCTGATACTAGATGTTCTGAGCTTTCCTTCAGGCTGATGATGTAGCATTATCTGACACTTTTCTTGGGAAGGCTTTGGAGCCATAGTTTTTAAAATGTTCCCACTGTTAGAAGGGTAAAATACGGGGAAAACCCGTCTGAATTATGTCCTGATGTCACTGCTATCTCTGTCATGCTCTTAGATACCTCCTTTAAGTGGCTGTGGTACTTTCCAAGGGAAATTTAGGAGTTTATATTTGAGAACTGATCCTCAGAAAGATTTCTCTTCTCTCAGATGAATCACGCATGATCTTTATTATTCTCACAGAAACTGATCTCCAGATTCCTCAATTCTTTTGTTTGAGCTCCAGTATATTCTAAGAATCTAGAGCCTGGATTGTTGCTGGTATTTGCTATTATGCAGCTGTTCCAGTAAGTTCTTTTGTCCACAGACAACAATCCATCTCTCTCTAGCATTTAAACTATACAGGAGGGGGAGAAAAGGACAGGCCACTGTCTGCTTTTTGTAACAGTCAGCCCTTGACAGGTTTGTCTTGGTTAGCAGTCTGGGTTTCAAGTTCCAAAATTCCTGTGACAGTGGCCAGAGTTAGAAAACTGGTAGCAGAACAGGGCTGAACCAGAAGCACATGCCAGACTAGTGAGGTCAGACTTCTTGGGCATGGTTGCAGCCCGTAAGTGTTCCCATTTGTTACGTTGTCAGTTTGACTGTAGTCCAAGTCACTCAGCTTTGTGCCAGATCCCAAGCCAGAAAGGTCTTGTTGGCCTGATTTCCTAAGGATACAAAGATCTTGCGGTCTCTATATTTGTGTCTCTCAGTCCCCTTGCAATTACTGCTGGGCCAATTTCAAACAAATTAGATACAGGAGTGGCAGGCTTAAGCATATGAAGTTATGTTTTGGGAAAATGCACAGCTGTATGGAGAGAGATACCATGTGAATGCCCCTGTAAGCATGTGGTAGGGAGTAGAAAGGCTGTAGTAGGAGTTCAACTGGATAGCTAGGAATCCCGCTGGAGAGCATTGTTACCAGTGTTCCTGCTTCTGAGGGAGTTTGTTCATTCTTACACACAGGAGAATCCAACCATGAGACACAAAACTATAGGAAAATGAGTCTCCTTTATTGCTCACTGAAGACCTTGTTTCTCTTTGGTCTGGCTGTTCTCATATATATTAACTAGTACCATAAATCTTGCATGTCCCATCAGATAAAGTCCTACTATGGTTTTCCATCAGCTGTGAACAATGAGAGGACAGAGTTGTAGTCGTGCTTCCCTCGACACTAATAAATAGTCCCCTAAACAGGTGAAAGAAATGGCAAATGAAAGTAATCTTCAAGGTATGGTCCAGTGCAACTGCTGTTTGGTAAGCCAGTAAAACATGGTCAATGAAATCACTGCATCTTTTTCTCTTAAAGGTCGTGCATAATATTTTCATGGATGCAAACTAACAAACAAAAAATAGGGAGATATGAAAGCAGTGTTTGAACAGCCAAAATTTAGTCTTATTTTTATTTGTCTGGAAAGTAAAACTGCCATGGCAACACTTCACAAGATGGTATTCAAATTCCTTTTTCAGAATGTTTAGCTGGACTTGGATCAAAACACAGTAGATGGAAACATTTTCACAGACTGGCAGGCTGGGACTCTTCAACCTGGAATTATCCAACCAGTTTTAGTCAGAGAAACTGGCTTTCTATCTCAAAGTGGGAGACAATGCTTTAAAATGCTGCCACCTTTTTTTCCACCACAATTTTTAACTGCATCATGCTCTAAAGAAAAGAATGCAAGAAAGTGCTGCTGATTTTTCTACGTTCAAGCAAAAGAAAAGCTATTTAATGAGTTTCTTTTCTATCAGTTCACATAATAATTTATATGCACCAACAGGAAAACAGTGCAAATGCAAGTCTTGTAATGAAGGGTTCCCACCTGAGAAACTTCTGTTAGGAGGAGGAAATGGTGCTTTAGCAACTTTTACTTCCATACTTCCCTCATCCTTCTTTTCTATTTCAGTTGCTTGCATGGAATGTGGTTGTTTTGGTTCATGTTGTTTTACAAAAATAAGATTTTAAAATGTGCTGTTGACTATTTTACAAAAGCAAACTGCAAGCACCATCACCAGCATAAAAGCTACTGAAGTCTTAATGAATTAAAAGGAAAGCTGAAAGAGCAGAATCAATCTCAAAGGTGAGACTGATGAGGTTTATTGTCAAGTTGAGAGGAATGTCAGATGGAAAAAAATACCATAAATTAACAGCATGTATTTTTTGTGCTGTCTACAAGAACCAGATTTTATCCACTGGGATTTAAGTGGACATGTTCTTGCAGCATTGAGTAACCTTATCCACAGTCATTACTACAGCTTCTTTCTCAGGATTATTTGGTACTGGCCACCATCAGGTAAAAGACAGTGAATTAAACAGATTGATCATCTCCAGTTCCAAAGTTCTGCTGTGAGGTTCTTGACAGTTCAATACAGTATTGAATTTACTGTGTCTGAGACCTTCAATTCTTAGATACTGACAAAGAAAGTGAGAGCTACCATCTACTTTTTCTCTGATCTTGAGGATAGCTTTGGGAACAAAGTGATGCTCATTTCCAACTGCCTGACTCCTTCTTCTGGAATAATTGCCAGACAGAGCTAAAATTTTGCCATGTACGCAGTACCACCCAGTAAAACAAGTATGTTGCACAAGACCATAATGCAGTAGCCTGGTTAATTTTGTACGAGTTGTTCTACTGCTTTCTTCATTTGTAATAGTTTCAATTCCTCTCTTGTTCCCATTGGTGTGGCTTTTATTTACTGTCTACCCCTGTGTCATGAACTTAATGCTGACCTTTGGATGAAGGCTGAGGGCTCAGTTTAGAGAGAAGGTATTAGCAGCCCTTAAGCTTCGAGGTGCGTGCTCATTAGAGTTCATCAGTTTGGGAACTACTTGCTGTTTTGGAAGACAGGAGCAGAAAGAAGAGAGTATAAATGCTGCTAACCTGAATAAAAGGTTTTGTTATTGGGAAGAGGAAAAAAAACCCAAACCAAATCACAACAAAAACAAAGAGGTAAGAGCTCTGGAGAGGCAGGACTTGTCAAAAAGCCTTCCCCATCAAACAGACTTCAGAGAACCATAGCAGACGGATTTTCAGTACCAGTCAAATGTAAGAGTGTAGGAAGTTGACATGCTGTCCCTTGGAGAGCCAAGGTATTGACAAAAGACATGCAAACTTGAAAAATGTACATTTGTGGAAAAATCCATCCTGACAAGTGACTGCACTTAAGTCGCCAAATGGACTTCACCCATGGGATGAAACTCAATTATTGTTGCACATCCAATGAATCCACGCATGGAGAAACCACATGGCAAATAAAAGGGAACCATTCAGTAATCAGATCTTTCAGAAACTATTTAGCTCTTTGCCACTGAGTACCTGCTATAAGTGACGTGTACTTCCCTGCAAACCTGCCTGGCTCCTTGACTAGCTGGTTAGAAGTGCTGAGCCATTCTGAGCTGTTCTGGAGCACAAACACATCCTGCACAAACCCTTCAAAAGAATTTCTCAAATCCTTCTGAGGAGACATCCGACATCATAGCTTTTTCAATTGCAGTTTGTATTCAGTACATATGAAGAACGTTTTTGTGTTTGGAGATATTTTTATGATACTGGCAGTAGGAGCTATTTAATGCTAAAAGGATTGTGTTAAATGGTTTAGCCCAGAGAATCCCAGTCAAGGTTCCATTAAGTAAGAAGCTTGCAAGCTGTAAGTCATTAAGACAGTCTCCCATTTTGAGTGAGGAAATGTCTAGTGTGCAGCTGCTGCTCAGAGTTTATCTTTCCTTACCAATATTTGCTAGGTGCCATCTCTCTTCTTTTGAGATTACATTATCCTTTGCACAATCTGTGTGCTTTTTATTTGCCATCTTCCTGATTTCAGCATGGCCACAGTTATGATCATAAATAAATCCTTCTTAGTGAAAGATCTATTTTGGGTCATTTTTATTTTCTGCTTCATAAATGAAAGTGAGCCCCACTAATGGCATCTAAGCCATTTGTTTTAGGATGCACCTGCACACGTATTTGTTTCGTAACAAAAACATCTTCGTGAAACTGAAACACTGCAACTGTTGTTTGCGAAAAACAGGCAACAGTGGCTGGGAACAGAGGCTTTTAAGAACATGAATATTAGGTGCAAGTGTTCATAAGTCCACTTAGTTGCTATGGCCAAATTTGAAACCTTTGCTTCTTTTACTAGCCATCTAGTTCTCAGCTGTGCCTGTCTGTTTTGATATACCTGCCATGGCACTTTTTAAAAGATGTCATTCTCTGGAATAAATTGAATATCCAGTTTTTCATGACAATTCAGAATGCAGTTTTCCTCAGATATGTGGAATTCCAGTTCCAGCACTTTGTACACACACATATGTGGACATGCACACAGACATCTGCCCTTCTACCCATCAATAAGAAGAAAGATGTCCTGGGGACTAAGCTGTACTCTTTTTTTTATTTCTTTCTTTTTTACTCCCATTGTTTCAACCACGCTTTTTTCATATCTGTCTGCCTTTCTCTTTCTCTTTACAAGCTGGCAATTTGGTCTTGGAACATTCTCTAGGCTGCCAAGCAACAAGCTTCTCTTTATTCAGATTTTCAGGGAAAAATGTAGCACATCTGTTTATACTGTCACCCTGACATAAGTCTGAGCCCACTCTCAAGACGAGAGTTATCAGGCACTATCAAGTCAAGCAACAGCAATAAAGGATCATCAACCATCAAGTCTGCCCCATCCCAGCCTCAGACCTGAGAGCTGGAGAAAACTGTTTAGCACAGTTTTATTCATATAGTGTGAGTTCATATGAACAGGATACTGGATTTAACTCTTGTTTCAGTAGTAGGTGTCCAGAACTTGGCTGTTCTGAAGCATTATGTGAGTACTTTGATCTCAATCCATAGCCAGCAATGCAAATGGAAATGCATGGGGGCACATGGCCTAGCAAGCTTAAGTCCACTCTTAAGCTTACTCTTCACTTCTTGATATAATCAATCATGGCCAAAGACTGTTTAACATTTCTAGTGACTACCTTAGCAATTTTATCTCAACAAAATAAAAATTCCACATTCTTTGAGAATCTCCTTGAGGAACTGAAAAAACTGCCTTTGACCCCAGTAACACATTTTCATAAAAACACTCCATATTTGTTTCATATTTTTGACAAATCCGCATCATACTCAAAGTCTATCTAGCAAAGTTGTTTCTCTATCTAACATTCTTTTCAGCATTTGTCTCACAGATACAGTGACTCAGCACAACAAGAACATAGTATGCAAGCCTACCATTAAGCAAATATTTTTCATTGTTTGCAGAATCCCTAGAATTCAGCAGAGGAATAGACTGGTATTTGAGCCAAGAAACATCTGAATATCATGTAAAGTTCAGTTGATTATTTTCTAAATAGTCACCAGCACTACTCTAGCTTAGAGTACGGTTCAACTGGTATTGTTGTGATCACGCTGGAGCCTTTCAGAGGAGGGGAATGTTTGCTTTCGTTTCGGCCTGCTTAGTTTCATGTTGTGACAAAGTCATTTCCATAAAGGATGCATTCTCAAAAACTTAGAAGAACCATGGCTGTGGTCTTTTAAAAATTGCACCATTGTTCTTCCAGGGAATCCGCTTAGTTGTATTAGTACTCTGCACATACTCCACGTGCCTTTCAGCCAGAAGCACACAAATCAGCTGTGGCCATAGCAAAATTCAAGTGAACTGCATCTTCACTGTAATCTCCTGTATCTGTTTTTATGGCGGCATAAAATAAAGAGGAAACGCTTTTGAGTGTTTCGGTTCAACGCCACAAGGCTTGAGCTTTCTGGCTCTGCTCTGGGCTCCCTGACCTGTTCTAGCAGTGCTGGGGGGATGGGCAGCTGAATACAAGAGAGTTGCTCCAGCAGCAGTGAGTCAACACTAGTGAACGACTTCTGAACACACCTTAGCAGGTCTGCTGCTCTAACGTCAGAGGTTCCAAAGGTAGCAAAGAATCACCTGATTTGTAGTTCATACTCCAAATCTTAACATCTGCAAGAAAAACTAGAAGGTCTGACTTTATTCTATTACCAAACCCCTGAAAAGCAACCTAAGGAGCATGGGAGCACACTCTTGCCCAGGTTTACAAAGGTATTTAAGCATACAAAGATGCAGAGAGACACCTAATAGGATTTATAAAAGTGCCTAAGGGAGTTTGGGACCTAATTCCCATTGGCTGTCAATGGGAATTAGATGTGTAATCTACTTAGGCAATTTGAAAATCCCACTGGCTACATCTTTTCATGGCTAAGTACCATTACAAGCCTTAGCCTTAATGAATAGAATTATTATTATACTTAGTTTCATTTCCTAAAACTCAGATCTTGGTGTGAAGGCTCAGGGAAAAGCTGCTTGACTCCAAGCACAGATGGGTGCTGTGGATAGGAAGTGTCAGGAAGGAATGACTGAGCTGCTGCAACAGTCTTTGCATCACCGTTGTGTCTGCAACTAGCCCAGACAGCTCCCAGGGAGTTTGTGTATTGGTCAGCTTGGCTTTAATATGTGTCATGTAAAAAATGCAAGTGACTTGGTGAAGGAAAATTCTGCTCACTCACAGCAAAATAATACGGAAAACAAAATCGTAAGTGCCCAGAGGCTGTGACTAGCCAGTTGAAAGGGTTTCATTTTTCCCGCAAAGAACAGCGTTGGAATCTTCTCACCACTCCATGGTCTGAATTAAGTCCCATCTGGGCCTGGAGAGAATTCACAGCTTTGGGCAGTACAAGGACTCTTTGGTTACCCTCTTTTGCTCATGCAACCCAGACACGGGCTGCAGTGCAGAGTTTAACTAAACAACAGTCTATTCCTTTCTCTTTTTCTTGTCAGGCTTGGACTCAAACAATAACCAAAATTTCCCTATCCATACAACTTTCCAAAAGCTCTGAAAAGCTTGATTTCCTTAGATTTCGACATGGTGTAGTTTTCATTAAAACCAACTTGAACCTCTCGTAATTGTTTATCCACTTAACTTTACATGCTTAGAATTATGGTGTGAGAGTCAGTTCCACATACAAAAGGGTCTGAATGAGTAATTGGAGTAGGAAATAGCTGGGATGGGTTTCTACGTAGTCTGAAGCTGCAAGAAGGTACTAATTATTTCTAGGGTTTCCATAAATGTGTATGAACAAAACAAGGTGGTTGAAATGCTTTTTGAGCTTGGTGGAATTTGAAAATACCATTTGTGTTCAGTAAGAATATTTTGACACTGAAAATTGTAACAATAAAAAACTCTTTTAAAATATTTTGTGTATTGCTAGGTGAGAACCTTGCTTGGAGTCAGTAGAGTCCTTGCCCAGGCAGCATGCTGTATTATACATGTAGCTAGTGGCTCTTACATAGAGAAACTTAAATTGGCTGAAAATCTGACCAAAGTCTTTAAGCACATGATTATGAAATATTTGTCACATCTCACCGAGTGGGTAGAGTGAGTAGAGAGGAAACCTGAGGACTACTATAAGAGATAGTAAGTTCTTGTATGGGAAAGTCAGTCAGCGCTTTGTTTGACAGTAATTTTTCAAATGCTGCTTTTTACTATGTCGCTGTTTGCATTTCGTATAGAGAGTGATTGTAACAAACTAGTATATGACTGTATGCCAGCCTTACACTTAAAACTTAGATGGCCATTTTCCAGTATATCACAACAGAGAACGTGTCCCATGGCAGAATTTCTCAATCTCCTGGCCAGAACTCTTTAGCATTTCAGCATCTGCAGACACACAGAGCTGAACACAGCCAATCTGCTGTACAGCATGGTCTCACTTGAGTTTGAGTATAGTTCTTTGAATCAGAAAGAAAAGGGTACACGCTGAATGTGGCTGCAATGCCTACTGACAGACCTCAAGGCAAAGAAAGAGCTGAATGTCCTGTGAAAATGGGCAAGTGCCTAGGTGCAGTCAACACTGGGGATCATGATTGTCTGATCCATCACCAGGAACCCACATAAGGCATGGCTATAGCCAACTGAATTCAGTTTTACTGCAGACTGCAACTGCCTGCTGAAATCTTGCCACAGCTAGGATTTCTTCCCAGCACATCCATTGCTGAGCAACAGTGTGTGTCCCTTTGCAAACAATGGGATCAGCCCAGTCTGGCTCTTGAGAAACACATGAGCTACACTTGAGAGGATGATGGGATGAATGTTAAAGGAGCTCTGCAGACCCAGCAGAATGCTAGGTTTCCACAGCTCACAGCAAATAGGCAGTGTAATCCCTCATATGAGAGAGACACCCTTGCCAGAGGCAATGGCATTTTGGTGCAAGGGGGATACACCATTACAGAGGGGAGAGGGAGTATGTATGTACAGAAGGCAATTGAGCTGTAGGAATAAGGACAGCCAGCTGCTTTCTTTTATTTTCTTTTCTTTCCTTTTTTTTTTTTTCCCTTGTAAGTCTATTTGATGCTAATGAACTGGAGGGGTTTTAGGAGTAACTGCTTCCTGGCATGGAGTACACAGACATTGTGCAAGATTCCTTTCAGCTCAGCTTTGCTGACATGTTTGGTTCTGACCTCAAATATCTCAAGTTTTTCCAGTTCTGAGTTCCTCCACAAGTGAAAAGGCCTGTGTCCGTGAAATTGTGCCAAAATACCTGGGGAGCTGGGGCAGACTGGAAAGACTGGGTTGTTTTCCCTACGATCTCAGGCAGGGGGTTCTGTTGCAGGGCAACTCTGGGAGGCCAGTCTCCAGTAGAGAGGAGGAGGCATCAGGTGCGATGTGGAGGGTTAGTTCGAGCGGAATGAGTGAACACACTGACTGCCAGCAGGCAAATGGCTCTGTTCCTTTATTTCCAGTGGAAAATATTTCAGTTACAATTTTTTTTTTCTTTTCATCAACATTTTCCTTAGATTCTTTTTCATTTTCTGAATAAAATGAAATCATCCTTGGCATAATAATGGGTGAATACTGCCATGAAAAAGCCAGTTCTCACTAAATGCCCCCTGCTCCTTCAGTAGACATTTTCCAGCAAAAGGCTCTGGAATGTCAGCTGCCCCTGCGTGTGCTTCAGATGAGTTTTACTTGGGGTGATTCATGTTTCTTCCAGTCTCTGCATGTTGTTTTTTCACTGTTAGTCTGATTCAGCATCCCTTGAAAAGAATGGACATCTTCCTTGTGACTCCATCAAGACTGACTGAGCTGTATTCACAACAGAGAGGAGGCACAGGTTCTAGTTTCTCCTCATCTCTTCCCCTCCTGATAGTGTTCACGGCAACAATTTCCACTCTACCTTGCTTTTGTCTGTCTTGATTGCCAAGCTACAGAACTAATTCTCCTGCCTCAGAAGGGGTTTATAACCCTCCCTCTGAATATACCTCTTAAGCTTCAGACTTGGCATATTTCCTAAATTATTTTATTTTCCTTTCTTTTCATCCACTTCCTCCTTCAATTAGTGAGAAGTTAGCTGACAGCTAGGAAAACCTGCCCATACAGTTTTATTTCCCTGTGTTTCCTCTGTTCTGAGTTTTTCTTCATCATTTTATTTGGAAAATGTCCTTGATAAAGTGTTTATTTACCCATCCACTCCCAGGGCAGGATCTGTGTCTGTGTGTGAATGTGGGCACATACATGTATTCGTAGCTAGTAGTATCTCCACGAAACATCTCTCTTTCTTCGCTCTCTTGTCTTTGACAACTGCAAAGACATTAGCCACTGTATACGGGGTAAAAATCTGGCATTCAATTGACAAAATCATTATTTTACAAACTTGCTTACCTGTAGCTGCAAAGAGTAGCTTACTTATCCAGAGGTCTTAAAGGAGCCACTGCTGGAGACACTGAGGAAGAGTTTAGTAACATTACTTGTTTATGCCATTTGAGAGTTCTGCTTTGTCTTTGATTTGTGTGTGGGCATCTGTATTCATCAACTTTACTCACCATTTCTTGATCATGTTACCTCTTTTAAAGCAGTGCAACAGTTTTAACGCTTTTTACTCAAATTGCTCTGAGAGGTGTTAGCTGTGTTTGGAGAAGGGAGCACCGAGACTGGAAGCTTTACAAGGCCTGATACCCCCTCCTCCCTTGTTTCATATTCAGTAGTTTTTGACTGCTGGAGCTCTTCCCAGCAGCTGAAGGGCTGTGTGACATAGAGGAGACTTCACTCAACTTGAGCTCAAGGGGCCTGGGATTGATTTGAAAGGCTATTTTAGACTAGCTGGATTTAGCTAGTCAAAGTGTACACAGCTGCGGACAAATCCAGCTGTGCTGGTAGAAGATGTTGCTGTTCCCAGGAGAACATAATCATCTACCTTGCCAGAGGTTACCACCCCAGCCATTCTGCCAATGAAACATCCCGTGAGTGATCCTGAATTCAAACAATACCAGGTAGATGGATGGATGAACTGATCCAAATGATTTTGCAGGAAGCAAACTACAGCATATTCACATAAGCCTGCTCCATCAGCATGTCTAAAGAGGGAAAGGTGGTATACTCTGGTAGGCAGGTCAGTGTCACATAGCTGGGGACAGGGTCTCACACTCGCATAACTACATGGAGAAGAGGACACCTCTCCCTGGCTTAAGTCATAACATAAGCGTCCTCAGTTTCTGCTTCACTCCCCTCCCTGTGTCACCAGGGCTGGTTAGAGGAGAACTTGCAAAAGTGTCTCTCCCTCTGCGCATGCTGTGCAAATGAAGTGTTTAGCGCTTATCCCACCCAACAGAGTACTATGGAAGTACAAATCCTAGAGATAAGAAAAATTTACATCTTTTGAGAATGAGTGAAACTGACATAGTCTGACCCAAAGTGAGAGTGACATGGAAACCAGCCAGAATTAGAATTTATTATTTTTAGCAGGCAGCTCCATTCTCAAACATTGCTCTATCTGGCTTGCTGTAGCCTTGCAGCCACTCCTCCTAAATGCATACAGTGAAGGTTGCTCTTTGAAGAACGAGGGTGGAAAGGGATTAATCAGTGGTCCCAGCAAACATAACGTGGTACGGAAGAGAGGAAAGATTTGTCAGGCTTTAAAGTAGCCAAAAATTGGCAGCCATAACAAAAAAAACTTACACTGATGCGCAATTATGGAAAGCAAACACATTTGCTCTGCTGAGCAGGGACAAATATATCCAGATAAACTAAGAGAAAGATTTCACTTTTGCCTAATCCTCATGGCATTTCCAGCCCACAGATTTCTGGGAATCTGGTGGACGCCAAATCGCATGACATTTCTAACCAGATTTGCTGACCAAGGACTTTGGGATCAGCCCTGAACTTTGGACGATTAGTCAAAATGAAATGCTTTGGGCTTAACTATTAACAGAGTGTCTGGAGCGCTGTGCTGTGAGAGCTGAGCACCAATCAGCTCAGTGCAAAGCTGGGAAGCCTGACTGATTCCTAACAGCCTTGCCCTTGTCTCTAGTCGACTCAGCCTGGACTATCAGACCTAAACCCTAGATGTCTGCTTTGTGTTTTACCTAGCTCTCCTAGGTAAAGGGGATTAGTGAAAGAAGCTACCAAATATATGGTACCTTGAAACAGTGCTACAGAGGTACCTGTTGTCATTTGCTCCTCGCCCTTGGATTTACCAACTTCTGCTTCCTCTTTTCTTGCTCCACATTGTCACAGTTGCTGCTTCTTCCCTTCTTCCCTTGTTCCCAACCCTGAGGAGTCAAGGCTGTGGCTTCATTTTGTCTTCTTCCAAATTTGGGACTGCAGCTATTGCCTCCAGTTCCAGGGCCACCACTGAGCCTGGGCATAGTCAGGGGTGTTGCTATCCAGGGCTGCAGCACTGTTCCTGTGTTAGGCTTTCCAGCACCACAGGCTCTAGTCATGCAGCATAGAGCCGCCCTGCTTTGACCTGCAGGAGCTGGCTCATTTCTGGCAGGAGTTCCACATTCAGGCTCCATGTTGGGCAAATGCAGCTGCAGCTCTGGAGCCCAACTGTCCTTGGAAGCACTGTAGCCATATGCACACAGCGCTGCAAATATCTATGGCTCAGGTAATGTGCGGCAATCTTCCTCTGGACATCTTGGGGTCAACTGCGCTTGTCTGGGCACCTGTCACAGATACACAGAAGGGATCTCGATGAGAGTTGCTACGGTGAGTATGATTCAGGCATGCAACCTTCAGCAGGCTTGAGCATACATGGTGTGGGGTCAAGACTCTCACAGCAGCTGTGCCCCTTTGCTAATGGTTTGACAAATACGAGCATTTTTGCATTTGTCACAAAATCCCCAGGCCTGTCGCTTTCATGTTTCCCAGGGCTTTAATTCCATGCCAGTATATTGGGCTGAGAGGAGAGAGGGAGAACCAGTGCTCCACAGATGGCCAAGGCTGGAAGATCCTGGGAAGCATTTATCCTCTGAAGACAAATATTCCTTGAACAGAGAGATTTTAAATATGCGCCGCATTTCTACAAACACTTTAAGCTGGCATAAGCCAGCCCTGCAACAACATCTTTCAGAGGGAGGTTGACCATTCCCATTCTGCCTCCTCCTTCTTGGCCCAGGGCTGCTCCTTTCCCCATGCTGGCACCAGCACACACATGGTTGTGCAGTGAACCAGGCCAGGGAACTCTGCCAGGTTAAAACTAAACAATTTCCTTTTCCCCAGGTTAGTTTCAACCTGGATGAGTTCCCTGATCTGGTTCATTGCGGGGCCACAAGAACACTTGTGTTGGCGCAAGACAGGGAGTAGCAGAGGGAGTGAAGAGGAATGTGGGCTGGGGGTGAGGGGAAGGAAGGGCCATTTCCTTTAGCAGTGGCGCTGGTTTATGCTGGCTTAGAGACTTGGTGTATCTGTGGTGTTAATTGCTGAAAATGATGTGCTCCAAACTGTGTGTCACAGCTGAGAGATTTTCAGGAATAAAAGCCTCTCTCCATTTTAAAACAGGGCCTTATTTCTTAGGTTCTTATTAGATTAAAGTTTGATGGGTCAGAGTCAAAACTGAGACCCTAATGTTACTATGCCAAATAATTGACAGTCTACCTAGACATGATAAAAGGGGAGATGGAGGCACGGGGAAGGGAAAAACTGCTTCTAAAATTATACAGCAGATTAGGAGCAGAGCCACAATGACCTGGCACATCTCCTTGCAGCTTGGTCCCCACCAGTGGCTTCCTCGTCTCTCTGTATGGCAAGGAGTCAGTTGTCTGCCACGCTGCACTCAGTTCCCACGTGCATTGATGGTGCATGCTTATTATGTGTTTATTTAAATATCAAGGAGAATAAATCTGAGTGGCAGCTTGGTGAATGATTTGTCAAAAGTTGGCTCATTTACCCTAATAAAATGTGAACTAATTCTATTTATCTGAGTGGAGCTTTCTCTGGATTTACAGTGATGTAACTGAAAGCAGGATCAGCCCCACTGACTCTATAGCAGTATTAGCAAGTATTCTGCTGTCCAAATCATTCTACTGGTGGTCTACTCAGTTAATCTGAGGTGTCCATTAAATTCTGGGGCACAAACACTGCCTTTCAGAAGGTATCAGAATATGACCCATTAATGGAAAACTGGACATCAGCAAAAGTTTCCAGTATTTGCCACTCTGCAGTCCCACTAAGCGAGAGACTTATTTCAGTCATGCTGGGCAGTCCCAAGGTCAGTGCAGCTGTTCTGGCTTTACATGCTTTTCTGTAATGTGAGGATATGACATGTTCATTATGGTTGTTGTGTATGTAATTCACACTGAATCAGCCCCAGTCTGTTGCATTTTAAAGGTGAGGTTCTTGTGCACTGGCTGTGACCAAAGGCATAAGAAATTCCCCTTTGTAAGAAAAAAAAAAACTTTTAGTTACTTACTTCCCCTTTTCTTTGGTTCCTTAGAGTGTTATTGTTTTCCACTGAGAAGATAACTTAAAGTGATACTTAACCATATTCCCACACCTTTTCCCACCTGAGGAGAGATGTACTTGAACTGATTTGCATATTTATTGAATGTATGTTCCTAGGATGGCCGCACTGCAATATCGTATCTCATTTGCAGCATGTTCCTGCTGGCTCTGTAGCTTGTTAAAAGAAAGACACTGTAAAAAGAAAAAAATATGCAATGCATTATATGTGGACTACAAACATAAAAGTGACTGAAGTATGGAGGGAAAGGGATAGATTGGCAGCCTGGAGATATAATAAGCCATTAAACCATTTAATGGAGGCCTGCTGAGTTTGTTGTTCAGTTACTGTTGCTGATGAAGAATGTCAATAATTATGATTTTCAACCGTGTGTGACATTTAGATTTGTAAAAATTTCAGAGACTGGCTTTACTAAAACCTAGTGAGGCTACTATTAAGGAGCTAAGATGAAGATCACAGTGCATCTTTTTACAAAAAGAAAATATTATGCATATGTGCTCAGCTTATTCAAAGCCCACAGCTTTTAGTCAATTCTGGCAAGCCTGAGCCAGTCAAAGCAATAGGCTAGTCTGATCTCACATGTACGTCAGAGTCTGAGATGAATAGAATAAATGGAAATGTTTACTCTTCACTGAGCCAGACACATGGTGGAGTACTTCTGTGTAATATAACTCCATGAAAACTTTGCCTAGGAATGATAGAAAAGTGCTAATTTCATCCATCCATCATCATCACCATGACCATAACTTGAATTCTTTGAAGAGAACCTTATGCATCTTTTCTATTTTATGAAAGTGACTGTTAGCTGATACAACTAGATACAACACTTTATCTTTGATAATAGACAGGAGTGGTAGTTTTGCCTATAATAAAATGTCTGCATAGGACTTTTGCCAGTGGCTGAATTTCAGTCTCTGAGAGGCAGATGAGGTCAATTCTGTATTTGCCAACTGCTACCAATATGACACTATTTTGTATGCTCCTACTCCACATTCTAATTTATTTCTTTGTCTTCTAGATTTAGAAAGTTGATATGTTAGAGTAAACAAAAAGAATTTAGATTAACTGTTTAAATAGTGGTTATGTGGGAGTGCCATTGGCATCTCTTGTTTTACAGGTATGTCACTAATGAGAATTAAAGTGGCCCTAGATGTTTGCAGCGATAGAGTTACTGTGATAAGGAAAAGTTAAAGGATTAATGGGTTTCTAGAGGTTCTCTGGGACAAGCTCATGTAATCCCACAAAACAACTTTTCTATAGCCCCTTTTAACCAATGGAGATAACAAAACAATTAAGAAGATCAAAAAAAGAGAAATGAAGGTAATTTTAAAATGCCGTGTGGTAATTTATCTGAAGAGTCTCATCATTCCAGATTAATTTCCTATGCACTGTGATAGTATTGGTCCTTATAACTGTCTTTGGTATTCAGATGGATATTACAGCTGAAATCTCTAAGTACTGGGTTAAATTTTAGCATAACATTTTGGAAACTATAAATAAGATCTCACTCTGCTTATAATCCTTCATTGATACATAAAATAGTAATCTGAAAAATTACATCTTAATTACAATATCAAATAAGATTAATTTGTAACAACAGTGATACTCACACTGTTTTGTTTTAGCATCAGAGAAAATGTCTATACTTAATGAAAAGATGATGGCCGGGTGGTTTTTTATACATACCAATGTAATTTAGCTATTTTTCCTTATTTATGCTGGTACAGGTGAGAGTAGAACCTGATCACAAATTCTGAAAGGTTTACTCTACATTATATTTATATCATCTCATAAACATATTTTCATGAAAAAATATAACGTTTGAAAACCTTCACTATGAAGAGTTTGAAAAGATTCTTTCTGTTTCTTGTATACCTCCACAAATATTATTTTTCAAATTTTTAACCACAATACTGATGAACATTATCATTATTTTGTTTCCTCAATGCCCGTACTGTTGCAGAGACAGGGAGAATATTTTTTTTTTTCACAAAAAATGTTAAAAAGATTTTTAAAAGGCGTAAGATGTTTTGTGTTAAATATTGTCAATGCTGAAAGATGCTGAAGGTTTCATTTGAATGGTTTGGTGCATGGTTCCCTCTTTCAACAAGTCTGTGTCTCAAACCCTGTTGTGTAATAACTCTAGCTGCCAACTGTTTTGAAAAATAAACTGCCTAAGTTGAATTTCTGTTAAGCAATCAGCTTTAATCCCCTGGAGAAAGGGTGAGCAGCTTTGTTCCTCTTCATTGAAGTCTGAGTTAACCTCCTTCCTTTCTTTGTCTATAATAATTTTGGTTCGCAGAGAAAGCCTTCCCTGTGCTAAAAGCTCTGCTTGGACACAGGGCACTTCACAGCTCCCAGTGCAGTTGATTTGTGTGTTTGTATACCTCTTTAACCAACCAACCCTGATCTTTATGAAGAATTCTGAATACTACAGGAAAATAGTTTTACTTGGAGAGTGGTTTCACAGTTACCTTGAACTGATCTAAATCAGTACAATGCCAAGAGAGCTGATCTTCCCTCCTATCTCTGTCTGGAGACAGGTCTTTTGGAAAAGTAAGGATTACTTGGCGCATGGTTTCACAATAGCTCAGGCTGCTCTATGCTGGGACTGGCACAGCTTCTAGTTGTGCGTTCCCTCCACACTTGCTATTGGTTCAGAGCTCAGCTTAGCAGAAAGTAATGACTCTTTTCTTTTTATAGTGTTAGTTTTCTGCCACCTTAGTAAGCTGAACTGGGCCATGCAGGAGGGAGCCCAAAGAGCACCTTTTCCTGTGCCAAGAAAGAAATGGAATATGCGCAAGAGTTTAGTATCTACTAGGATAGACCTTGACAAAGAGGATGTGAGACTTTCAGCACAAGAAATATGTCTGACTCTGTCAATCACCCTAAGACTTTCCTGTTTTGGTTACCTAGTACATTCGCAAACACATTTGTATTTGCTTTTTTTGTTTAAACACCTATCTTTCTAGTCTGGGACACTTCTGCTCCCTGGTCTGGCAGCTGACAATGCATTTCCTTCTGCTGAGAGTTATCACAGACTCCCCAGGGTTACCGGTACACAGAGAAGAGGGCTGCTAGAGGCACTTTCACACCTACTAATGGAAGAATCATCAAAACTGGTCACTGGGGGAAATGATTTTCTCTTGGAAGTGAAAAGAGTTAAATCATGGTGGGTGCTTCTTGGCATGACATGCAGCCCATGAGAAGAGACTGCTGCAGGGGAGGGGGTGTCTCTTTTTAGGAGTATACCCACCTTCTAAGCACTATATCTCTGCTTACTTCTGTCTTACAAGAGTATTCAAAAGATGACAAATCTATTGTGCAAGAACTGCAGCTGTTTACTACGGGATTTGTAGAGGAAAGTAATACAACCTCCCTGTTTCCCCCAAAAAACAGGACTGTGAGGCTATTGCTGCAGCAAAAGAATAAGGCCCTTGCTGAAAGAGGAAAACTCACTCCCTTGCTTGGGAGTTACAGGCAGGGCTTGGGTAAAGGGCTAATACCCATCAACACGTTTTTGATGTCACTGTGCTGTTCCCCTCTATTTGAGCTGACAGCTGATGCCCGGACTTGGCTACATCTCCCCTGCATTGAAAGGAGTTGAGATGTCAGATGCAGGGAGATGCAGCAAGCTTGGGCAGCCAGCCGTGAGCAGAGACAGTGAGGAATGGCTCTTTGCTCCAGGGCGTGAGGTGCCATTGCTAGTCTGACCTTTTGAATACAAAGCATTTGTCAGAAATCCAGAGAAAAGCGAGCCTAACCAGTCAGGGTGGCTCTGCCTTTCTTTTAAAGAGAAGCTCATGTATTCAGGCAGACACACCTACCCCCAGGCCTGACCCAGACATTGTAGGCAAGTATCTCTGATTAAACTGGGGGCCCGTGTTCCCTCCCGTTAGCAGGAGAAACAAACCTCACACCCTTGTGTGGAGTCTTTGCTCATTCCAGCTGGGAGCCCAGTAACTCCCAGTCCAGCCAGGGGAAGCTGTAAAAGACTAACATGATGTGAAAGGCACCATGAGATGGGTACAGGCAGCTCTAGTGAGAGGTCTGTGAATCTTTCTTGTGATTCATTCTTTAGATATCCTGTCCTGCACCTTGGAGCTGCAGTGCCCAGAGTCAGACCCACAGACAGCCTGGCTTCACAGAGTGTCTCCCAACACATCGTGGCCTGTATTAACAGCATCCTGGCCTGTATCAGAAACAGTGTGGCCAGCAGGACTAGGGAAGTGATCATCCCTTTGTACTCTGCTCTGGTGAGGCCGCACCTCAAATATTGTGTTCAGTTTTGGGCCCCTCACTACAAGAAGGACATTGAGCTGCTGGAGCGTGTCCAGAGAAGAGCAACAAAGCTGGTGAAGGGCCTGGAGATCAAGTCTTACGAGGAGCAGCTGAGGGAGCTGGGGTTGTTTAGTCTGGAGAAAAGGAGGCTGCGGGGAGACCTTAGAGCCCTCTACAACTACCTGAAAGGAGGTTGTAGCGAGGTGGGGGTTGGTCTCTTCTCCCCAGTAACTAGCAATAGGACAAGAGGAAACGGTCTCAAGTTGCACCAGGGGAGGTTCAGGTTGGATATTAGGAAGAACTTCTTCACTGTAGGAGTCGTTAGGCATTGGAACGGGCTCCCCAGGGAGGTGGTGGAGTCATCGTCCCTGGAGGTGTTCAAAAAACATTTACATGTGGTGCTTCAAGACATGGTTTAGTGGGTTTAGCGGGCATGGTGGCATTGGGTATACGGTTGGACTTGATGATCTTTGAGGTGTCTTCCAGCCTTAATGATTCTATGATTATATTAACATCCCTCTGACTTCCTGAGCCGCAACTCTCCAGTGGAGATCTCCCAAAGTCTCATGCCTTGAGCTCTGGACTCACATGACTGAATCCCCTGTCATGCTCTCCCACGGGCAGGCCAGTGCATCACCATCTTGTCATGTAGGTTCTCAGCCTCACACCTTGGTGGTCATGGCAGGAAGCCGAGGATGTGAATAGCAGCTCAGGGTCAGGAGAGAGGAGGTGCAGTTTATGTACCATAAAATCCCTGTCAGGGGTGCTTTTCTGCACCACAGCTGAGAGCTCTGTCCATTCCACATCTGTAGATCTAATACACAACATCTATCTTCCCATGTGTGACAGATCACAGGCTGCTCTGTATGGCAGAGTGAGTAGGATGAACCATCCTTACACTCCACCATGCAAAGTATGCTTTTTCCAAGAGCTTTTCCTTCCTCCTCCTTTAGATCTGCTTGAAGCTGCTGCAGAGCTGCACCCTCAGTAACCTCCCAGGGACCCTTGGAAACATTTGCAGGTTGCACACCACGGAGTAATACATCAGCACATTCCAGTCTCACTTTTAACTCTGCTTTCCTCCACTAAGCCAATCAAGCATGCAAATCTTCTCTGCAGATTAAGGAAGGCAGGACACCAACCGGGAAGGGCCCCCTCCTGTTTCCTTCGCCTTTCTTCAGCAGCCTGCAGAACAATTTGCCTTCCAAGCTGACCCTCAAGTTCACCCAGAGCTGCCTGTAAGTGGTGTGGTGACGAAGCATCGCAGTGGCTTTGCAAGACCAGCTGAACACGGAGGTCGGTCTTATCTGGTCGCTCCGTGCTCGGCCCTGACATCTAGTGGAACAATTGCACTAAAGCATTTAAGAAGCCGAGCAGAAACGATCAGGGTTTGCTTCACTGCAGGGCTCAATGGAGCAATCATTTCCTATGTATGCTGGTTTCTTTTATTGCACTTAATACTGCCAAAGGATTTGCTGTGGGAGAAAGGAGGAGGCCCCAGCATGAACAAAGGGCAAACCCTTCGGGTAGTCGTTTTTCCCTTTTCCTCCAAATATGAACTTCTTTTTGCTGCCAGGTGAATGGTCTGGCTGCAGCAGTGACAAACATCAGTTTCACAGTTACTTCTTGATTAACACCATTAAATGAAAACCAACTGTGACACGATCCCGAGAGACCGTAGGGTAAAACTGTCAGAGAGCTCATAATAAACCCTGTGAAAAATGCAAAATTGCTATGGGCTAAATTTTCCACCCGGCTTCTCAGAACACAGCTGTGCCACTTGTAAGTACAACTGTTTGTACATGCGACCCATGCTCTGTTTTCACAGGTGAGAAAGGAGCTCTCAGTGCACGGAAACATTTTGTGTATATAAAACAGATTTTTCAACTGCTCACTGGAAGTGGTGCATGTAATTGTCTTTCATAAGGAAATGCATAAATACCTCATCTCAGCTGAGAGGACAAACATGATTTTGTGCTCTTGGAAGGTTGTTGAATGTTTGCGATGTCCTTTGTGTAGAAGCTGAAAGCATTACGATGACGGTGACAACAAACATGACCAGGTGTTGTTGAGGTACAACAGGAATCTTTATTTGTAACATTTAGAGACTGTGCATTTGCGGTGCTTGATCACCAGCACAGACAAATTGAGTTTCCCATGGCCAGACAGCCCTGCGAGGGGTTGGGTCTGAGAGGTTCATGCCTGCTCAGACGCAGGCTGGCAGTGGCCATCCCACATGCAAGTCCGATCTTTAAAAAGGCCAAAACTCATTCTTTTAGCTCCTGCTTGGGGGCAGGAGCTTCCAACAGGGACACAGAGCTTGCCTTAAATGGCCCCAGGAACTTCCAGACCAGGGCTGGAGTAGCCCTCAGAGACACTTCAAAGTGCCTGGTCAAGTGACTGACTAACTGTGGTAACAAGTTACGGCCTATCAGCTGACTCTGCTTGTGAGGCACATCTTACTTCATCAGTGATGCCAACAGAGTTCATTACTGTGGCTGTGCTGATCGTTGGCAACTTACTAAACTGCTTTTGGCTATGTGTCTAGACCCTACGAGTCTGATCTGAGACAACTGAAGTAGAATCAGAGCCAAAGCTTTTGTACTCTTTGAGGCTGCTACTTGATTCTCCATCAAATGAGGCACTGACATTCAGTGCCAGGGGACATGCCGAGTGCTCATTGTGTAGGGGGAGAGGCAGTGTCAGAGCGCTCCTGCAGAATGGTGGCATCTCTGCTGCTAATGCTGCTAATGTGTTGGGCAGTGCTGCTGTCTCAGGGCCAGGGCTTCTCCTGGTGGGTTTATTTAGGATTTGCACAGTTTGATCACTGCACAAGTCTTAAACAAGGAATTAATTGAGATTTTAATAAATGGTCACTGCATGCTAATTGAATACCCACTTGATTATTTAAAAATATTATGTGAAGTTTGTGTAATTGGTTACATTGGTATTAAATTAGCATATAAAATCTCCTGCAACTCTCATATGATTTAATGAGACTGTTATCGTGCGCGAATAAAACAGTGATTGATGAGTGAAAACCTCTTTTCTGAGCACGGAGATTCTTTAATAAGGTCAGGAGTATTTCTGACACGTACTGAGTTACTCATGTTATGCAGGTCACTTTTTGACGACAGAGTGACCCATGTGTATAATGAGGACTTTGGAATTGAAATGGATTCCTAACTAACCCAGCATGTGACTGCTGTCACACAGCAGCTCGTGAAAAAAGAGAGGTCACTACTCTGTCCTGGCTGAACTCATCTCTTTTTAATTGTCAAGCACTGAAATGGACTGAGCTGTAATTCAGGGTGCAAAAGAATCAAAAATGTAAAAGTCAAATCAGTAATCTGGAAAAGGAGGATTTGAAGCTCCTCCTCACATTATTCTAATCCTGATGCCACTTCCATCTGGCAGGTCAGATCTGCCTCTTGCATGGTCTGTCTTGGGTGTGCTGAAAACCCAAGAGCAGCCCAGGGACAGCCCAGCCAAACCTCCTTTCCTCTGGCTATAACTCCCATCTCCTACTGTTCTGGCAGGAGAAAGGTGGAGTGTCTTAAGAGACTCTTTGATGGCCATTACAGAAATTGGCCTTGTGGTGTGTTCAACTGATTTGGGGCCAGTGTGTGGATGAAATGGAGCAAGTAGATGCATTAGACCACAGCCACTCTAGCAGTGTGTGGAGGGGAAGGGACATGACCCTGCAATAAACCCCCTTGCTAGAATGCATTAGGGTTCACTGGCAGTTGGTGTAAGGAAGAAGAGCCACATGGGAAGGGTGGGGAATATTTGCAGGGGGTATGAAGTCACTTATATTCTGATCTTCCTAAGCTGTGCTGATGGCAGTGTAGTCAGCCGCATAAGATTAAAATAGGGATGCTAGGGTTTGATGTAACTGAGCTCTGCTCTCCCCGTGTGGAAAGCAGATGTTCTCAAGTTTCCAGGTGCTGAGAAATGCTGTGTCAAGCTCACGGAAGAGCTTGCCAGGTAGTTTGAAGATAGCCAGTTTCCTCATCTTCTGGGCACACTCCCAAGCCAGTGTTCAATGCCTGATACAAGGCAGAAAAACATCTGTCAAGACTGATGTAGGCAGAGCTGCTCCTGCCTTGGGGCAGGCAGAGAGTCTAGTTGATCTCTCGAGGTTCTTTCCAGCCCTTATCTGAGACTGATTTCCTGGGGAAATGGTACTTGCACAGTCATTCTGCTTGTCTGACCTCCCCTCCCCAACACTTTTGGAGCCAGTTGGCCAATTTCAAGCATGTTTGAACTCAGAGTTACTAAATTCCTAGAGCTTCATGGACATCAGCAGCTGGGTAGAGAAGAAAGACCCAAATTAGTGCCTCCACTGAGAAATGCAGTTATAGCTCATTTTATTCATTCAGAGACGCAGCAGCCAGGTGGTCAGTCATGATATGTAATGGCCAACCTCTGGGCACAAATGGAGCCATGAAGCACCCACAGCTTGTGCTGCCTCGTGCTCAGCTAACAGTGGATGGAGAAGGCAACTATGGAAGTTACTGTGTGGGACAGGAAGGACAGGGTCATAGCAAGGACTTAGGGGATGTGGAACACAAAACTGGAGGGAACTGAGCTTTGTTAGCTGCTTTGCTCCTCTAACAAGTTATTTATGATTCTATGGTTGTCTTGCCCACCCTCTATGCTGTCTGTTAACAATCCTGTTCTTTAGTTGCTTGGCAGAAGATCTAATTTAAGAGAGATCAAGCAGCAGCAACACATTGTCCAAAGTTGTCCAACTTCCTCTATCTGGTGATTTCTGGTCTAACCCTATAGTCATTGTGAATTAGGAAATGATGTGAAGGTATCCAGGAGTGTATGAGCATGTAGCATGGATAATTGCGATGTTGGAGGGTAAGAGTGAAGGACAATATACACCTAAGGTTGTGTGACTGTGCATGTAAAAGACTCCTGAGAATCATACTACCTGTGCTCAGGATGGGAAGGAAGCAGAAAATCTACCTAGGTTGATATTTTTTGTTGCCACATGTCTCTCTTCCCCTGGTTTGGGCTCTGCGGTAGAATAAGTATGCAGGTTCCTGGTGTTTGTGTGTGATCAGACTGCCCAGGCCTTCCACTGGTCTATAGATACAGGGACAAATTTTGAAAACAACAGTTTCATTGCATTCCTTCTAGAAGTCTGGTTCCTTATATGCCCACTGGCTTGATTTTGCATGCTTATCTGTTACATCCTTTTCCTGCCCAATAAAAACCCATTTTTGGAGCCGGATGTGCATATGTGCCTGACTGCTGACCTCTACAAAGCTTTTTAAATACCCGTAGCTGTAAGCACACATTTAACTAACCGTTGTTCGAGTTAGTGTTATTACTTATTTGCACTTACGGCAGAACCCTGCCACTTGGCAGACCTAATGAAGTTGGATATCACAAGTAATGAGGTGAGTGGTTTGCTTCTGATTGTGATGTGAGTGTGGGGTTCAGCCAGATCATACTTCTCTGTACCACAGAGCCTTCAGGAAGGTTCTCGTCTGTGCCTTGTACCCCTGTCTGCTCAAACGTGTAAGGATCAAAACACAAGCTGTGCCATAGTCATGCCAGAGCTCATTCCAGGGAGGAGCAAACTCACCTGTGTGTTGATTCTTCCTCAAAACCCTCCGTTTACCACCATAGCTCTCCTGCCAGCATCAGAGAAGCAATCCTAAAGTGTCTCAGCCCGGAGAACCACAGAGAAGAGCAGGCATTAGTGGCTACAGAAAGAGCGAGGAAGCAGAGCACTGTGAGAGAGGAGCAGATATCCCTGGGCTCACATTCAGAGCCTGCAGACAGGGCAGTGTGTGTCCCTGAGGGCAAACAGCACCCCATTTACCAGAGCACCTCCGTAGTCTGTCTGCTAGGCCACCGTGTACAGGGGTAGCAGACAAGCAACCTGGAAACCACTACCTGCCAGGCAAAGTTGAGGGTGAAGCTAAGACGAGCATGAATACTGAGGTCTAACTACACAGTGAAAACATGCCCCAGGCTGGGGGTGGTTCTTGCTGCAAAGAGAGAAAACAAAGATGGTAATAAAGTAGAAAGCCTCCAAGTGATGAAGTAGCTTGCTTAGGGTCACACAACAGGATAGTGACAGAAGTTGAACTGAGATTTCTTGATGCCTGGTTTAGTGTTATTTCAGCTCAGCTGCCTGGCTTCCAGGATGTTGTGACTGCAGAGCCTACAGTCACTTATGCCTATTATTATTTGTACTTCTGTTGAAGTAGGTTTCTGGATTTCACCCATGCTGGTCTATCCTCCTCGGAAGTCAAATTGAAATGCTATAGTCTATAATGATCTCATTCCCCTGGCAATGCACTGGAATCACAAGCATTTACGTTAGCTAAATATAGCAAAGAGGGACCTGTGGTTGATCAGTATTTTTCCCATTAGTGCTGTAGGTGGAACTGCACTTAATAGGAATTACACTAAATGGATATAGGAGACATGGGGATAATTGACCAAACTTGTCTTAAATGTGTTTGTGGAGCGAAAGAAGCCGCAAAATGACAGGCATTTTCCCCATTAGCCTCTATAGAGAAGTTAGCAGGCACTGTAGGCCAGATTCTCAGCTAGAGGGGCTTGCCATTGCCTTTTTGTCTTCACTGGAATCAAGCTGATTTACCCCAGATGCAGAGTATTGGTGTCGCCTGAAATTGTAAATGTCTTAGGCTCATGGAAAAGTGAGGAAAAGACATGACTACTACAACCACAGGTTTATTGTCATGAGTTTGAGCGTTTTAAATAGGAATAACTGAGCCTGCTGAATAGTAGAATTAAGGCCAATATGCCCACTGGTGTAAATGAGCATGCAGCTGTATGGCCAGCCATAGAATTCCACATATTATGCCAGGAAGTCATTTAACGCTGAATATATTATTTACTTAATATACAATGTATGCAAGCTGACAGACTCATTTCCCAGAAGGTATTTTTTAGTACCGGTATACCTGAAACTGCAGAGTAGATGTGTCTTTTCAGTCTTACCTCTTTACAAACACAAAGCTGTTCATTTAAATGAAAGGGAACTTAATGCACCATTTATAGCTGTGCATTTTGCACTGGTATTTGCATTCAACATTGATTCCCTTTTATTTCAAAGGAGGTAGTGACAGGATTTGTAAATTATTCCCAGCCATGATCCACATAAGTCTAAAAATGAGAGGTTGTGTTTTTTTCACTATCACCATTGGGGATTGTGCTAAATAGTAACCTCCATGTAATGGTTCTGGTCTCTGACCCCACCTCCAGTGAAGTCTTCTACAAACATCTCTTTGTACCACCGCATTCATCTTCTGATGACGTGTATATTTCTCAGGTCTCAGAAAGATCTTCCTTTGAGGGGAGATTATACTGCGATGCATTGACATAGTGCTTCATATCTCTAATTCAGAAAATAAAAATCTTGAAGTTAAGACTGCTGTTAAGATTGAAGGAAGGAGCTTTATTTTTAAGAAACTTTCTAGCCACCATAGTGACAGGGAAAAATAACATCTAGGTATGCTTTTTTTCCCCAGTGTCATGCCAGTCTAATGATTCTAGGACCTGAGTCATGATTTTGGAATGCTCCATTGACTCCATTGGAAATTAAGCACTTCAGGTTGAAGTGCTTGTATAAGTCTTGTCTTGAGTAAGATTAGATTTATACTTGTGCTTAAGTGCTTTGCTGAACAAGGGCCCAATTAAGTTAAATATGATTATTTTGTTTCCAGAGACAAACCCCTTTCACAAATCTGCAGCAACCAACTCCTGCAAATGCATTCATCCTTAGGAATGAACACAAATGCCTTTACCAAGACTCAAATAAAAATAGAGCAGTTAATTTAAAGAGAAGCTGAATTTTCATCTTTTCTAATGAAAAAAGGAAACCTGATTAAACTCTTTACACTTATAAGTGCCCTACTTTCAAATCAGACCTGACACTAAGTAGGTTAGTGGGAGGGGAGCTTTAACAAATTTCCTTTAACAGAACTTGATGTGATCCTCTGACCTGAATTTTCAGACTTAATCTGCTTTAAAGAACGTTCTTGAACCTAAACTGACAGTAAAATTAATAAAAGAGCTAAGATGTTAATTTAAAATAACAACAACACAACAATAACCCTCCGACCCCAAACAAACACAAAACCCTAACCTAGGACCATACGCAGTCAGCCTGTTAGGATATTACTTGTGCATGTGTGTGTATAAGTGTGCTTGTGTATGCACTTTTTTTTCCTCTTTTTTTTTTAAAGGAAGAAAAGTTGCTATTGAAAGTGTTAAAGAAGCAAACCTGGGACTAAGCCCAATGCTACTGAAAGGGGCTTTTGATGATACATCCCCTGAAAAACTACAGTCCTCCCATAAGTCATCAGATATGGTATTGCAAAGGCATTTAAATGTGAGGTCCTGTCAAGTTATGCGAAAGCCCCATGATATATGGCCCAAAGGAGTTTATCTTGCTCTGGGAAAAAAAGACCTTGGAACTGACACTTTATATTCCGAAGCCAATAAAAACATCTTAAAATAACGCCCCCTCCCTTCCTCAAAGAGTAACTGACAGGGAGAGAGGGAGCAGGGGTGGGAGAGCAGTGATCAGCAATGATTCAGTTTCTGGGTCTGAGAACTTTGTTGTGGGCAGTGCAACTCCAATGATTTATAATTAACTCCAACATGAAGAGGAAAATGCCAGGCTTTCATAACAGCACTACAAAAATAACCACATTCTCAGTGTTTGCAAAATTGGAAACAAATGTCCCAAGGAAAACAAGAGCTCTTTACAGCCCTATCCATGCTTTAGAGCAAGGAAAATACTGGAATTCAATCATGACCACAGATGATGAGCCAATATCATTTGTCATGGGAAATTCATCTGGGTAAAACAGGATTGCTCCATTACCCTTCCATCACTCTTAACAAATAACTGGATTGAAATCTCTTAAATTAAAAGCAGTTAAGACCTTTTCTTCTTTTTGGCAGAGAAATGTTGTCGTCTTCTGTACCCCAAGGACCTGAAAGTGAAAAGCGATAGACTTAAATACATACATTTCTTGCATCCACTAGTGATACAAGATTCCTGGGTTCTGGCTGATCTTATGAGTGATCTTAGATAGCAGTTATGTAAAGACACCTGATGGTTTTGGGGTCTGGGCCCGGTAGATTCTGGTTTATGTGATTTTAAGTAGGGCATGTTATTTCAATTTGGCAAGATATTACTTTTAAACATGGGAGTAATCCCAGTACAGCTAGTGGGGCTACTAGGCAGAGATGTAAGTATCTTGCTGACTCAGGACCTGAATTAGACAAGTAGCAGTGGCGTAAAGGCCCCCAGAGAATAACAGTGAAAATCCTGAACTGGGTCATGAGGAAGTAGTAAAGATGAAAAGTTTCTCTGAGGAGGTTTCATAAGGGAAGCCCCGAACAGATCATTGCTGGCTTCCATTATGTTAGTAGCAGTCTTGTGCTAATGGATCTTTTTTCTTAAAAATTAATCTCCAGGGTCCTGGGATTTCAGAAACCTCTCTATTTCTGCATCTGTATCTCTAGCTCTAGCTCTAAAAAACTTCTAAATCTTAGAGCTGAAGATTAAAAAAAGCTGATATAATCCTGTAGGGCCTGACTCCTTTTTCCCAAATGCCGGTGCCTGTCCATGCTGCACAGAGGAGCAGGGACATTCAGAAAGGAACATGCAGCAAAATGTTCTTTTTGAATTCCTTTGTGAACCCTTATTTTGTGAATCCTGAGGTGAGATGTGTCAGAGACATGCTCAGCACTCCACAGCTGTACCCTCTGGGGGCCTCACCATTTTTATTGATATATTTCATGCTAAGTACTATACAGAATGTAGTCGTGCCAAACAATGATGACAGCCCCTGACCAGGAGCGTTTACAGTATAAAAAACACAAATCAATAAGTCACGACTACTACACAACAGAGCAAATGCAACACTAACCTGACAAAGGAAGACAAAAGCAAATGTATAATGAAAACATCCTCTCAATGTGTTTTTTACACTCCAGTGACCCTATAGCTAGCATTTATAACTACAGCCACCTATATAGCTGTCATTCCATTTCTGGTAAGATGTATCCCTGTTTAAGATGACAGTTTCTTTGGAGATACTTGAAAGGAAAGCACTGTGATTCTCAGTCATTATTATTTTGGTCCAGACCTAACATTTTTCTTTTTTTCTTTTCCTTCTCTGCTCCAGTTGAACTCCTGTCAAATGCACCCATTGGAAACAATAAGATAAACCACCTCTGTCATTTACTTCCAATGCAGGAAGACTTAACTGTGCTCTCTGTTGATTAGCACCCCTGGCTTTCAGAGCAGCCATCCGCAGAGTTACTGCAGGATTCAGTGACTATAAGCCTGTGAAACCTAATTTTGATTCATGAGGTGAAATCTCTGTAGCACAGCCCTTGTGGAGCTTGAAGTCTAGCTGTTTTTTACCTGGTCTTGTGCGTGCAGAGTCAATATTTGGCCATATTTGGAAGATTTTGCAGAAGTAGCCTAGAAATCTCTTTTTGAAGGGTACCCTCTTTGAAGTGGCTTTACAGTGAGGGAGTTTGACAAGACGATTTTTGTGTAGCTGTTGTTTGGAGGTTGCTGTTAGGCTTCTGCAAAAGCTTACTACTTCTCTGTTTTGCTGTCTGGTAGAAATTTTGTTCTTTTGCTGAATATAATCAAACATCTCTCAAATTAACAATGATCAGAGGCACTGGGTACTTTTTACTCTTATAAAAGCAGAAGAACTTCAATTTTATGATTGTTTTACTCTGCAAGTTATTTCTTTGTGGAAAGTGCACTAGAATTAGACAACTGGAAAATATCCATTTAACAAAACTGAAATATTTTCACAAATGTAGCAGCTTCATCAACATTTTCATGGGACGGTATTTCAAAATTCACTTAGATAAGACTGAAATGCTTCACTTGGATAAGAAAAGGGCCCTTAATTCCAAGAGGGTCAAAATATTTCATTTCAATTTCAATATAATTTCTTATAATTTATGAATTAAATTAAAAGGAAATACAGTGTGAAAATGTCAGCCTTTCTGATAGAAAACATTTTTATGCAGCATAAATGAAGAATATTTCAACAGAAAGTTTGGAAGTTTTTAGTCTTCTTCCAAATTCAGAGTGAGACACTGCTTCAAAATGTTGCTTTTCCTTTTCACATTTTTATGTTTTGAACAATTTAGATTTTCTCCAAGAGCTGCAAATGTTTATTATATTGACATCTAAGTGGTCAAGATGTTGCTACTTGAGTTTTTCTTAGTGATTAGGACCACGTTTGTCTTTAAAGTAATATTCATATTGCATTTACTGGCCCGTAACCATACTTGGAAATATTTGAGAAAGCTCCTTTTTAACAAATGGATTATAACATTGATTGGGTAGTGAAGATCTCCATAAACAGTGGCTGACTTAACAGTTGTAACATGTCTGTGAGGCAGGTAAGTATTATTATATTCATTTAATGGATAGATAATCTGTTGTACAAAAAGGTGTTATGTCAATCCAGCATCTGTGCCAGTGTTACAAGTCCTGACCAGGTGAAATCGGAGTCGATACATCACAATGAAGGAACCAATGATGGAATCTATCTAGCCAGCCAGCCTTTCCTTCACCGTTTCGTTAGAATTTAGATGTAAACACGTGGCAAATTCTTGTATCTTTCCCAAAATTTTCTCGAGTATGGTGTTGTGCAACACACTGGCAGCTTGCAGTCCTTCTGTAACTACACATCAATGGGAGAATTCTTCACTGGGAGGAATTTGTTAGGTTGAACGAAAAGTTAAGGAGACTGTATCCCTTCTTTCTTTAGGATCTCATGGTGCATGGCATATTTCTGGTTGTGGGATAGGGAACAGTGCATATAGCTGCAAAGTCCTCTCGTGTATGACTTCCAGTCCTGCTCCCTGTGGTGTCTCTAATTTATCTCTGTGTTGTTCTAAGCTGACTGGAGCAGCACCTACCTGCCGTGTGTCTTTCTGCTGAGCTCTGCTAAGGATGCCAATCCTAAGGTGAGGCTTCGTGATGGAGAAACATGCCTCCTGGCACTTGTAGGATTTAATTAGCTATAAGCCCTGGACAACTAGATGTTTTTTCCTAATAGAATTAAATCTGGCCAGGGACATCAAGGGCAACAAGAAAAATTTATATAGGTATATCGGTGATTTTTATCCAGAAGGAAACAGGAGACCTGGTTACCCAGGATATGGACAAGGCTGAGATATTAAATGACTTTCTTGCCTCAGTCATCAATGGCCAGTGCTCCAACCACAACACCCAAGTCACAGAAGGCAAAGGCAGGGATCGGGAGAATGAAGAAAGGTCTGCTATAGGAGAAGATCAGGTTCAAGACCATCTAAGGAACCTGAAGGTGCACAAGTCCATGGGACCTGATGAGATGCATCCGTGGGTCCTGAGGGAACTGGCGAATGAAATGGCTAAGCCACTATCCATCATATTTGAGAAGTCATGGCAGTCAAAAGGGGAAACATAACCCCCATTTTTAAGAAGGGAAAGAAGGAAGACCTGGGGAACTACAGGCTAGTCAGTCTCATGTCTGTGCCTGACAAGATCATAGAGCAGATCCTCCTGGAAGCTATGCTAAGGCATGTGGAAAACAAGGAGGTGATTGGTGACAGCCAACATGGCTTCACTAAGGGCAAATTGTGCTTGACAAATTTGGTGGTCTTGTATGACGGGGTTACAGCGTTGGTGAAGAAGGGAAGAGCAACTGATGTCATCTACCTGGGCTTGTGCAAAGCATTTGACACTGTCCTGCATGACATCCTTGTCTCTAAATTGGAGAGACATGGATTTGACGGATGGACCACTTGGTGGATAAGGAATTGGTGGGATGGTCACACTCAAAGAGTAACGGTCAACAGCTCAATGTCCAAGTGGAGATTGGTGACAAGTGGCGTTCCTCAGGGGTTGGTACTGGGACTGGGGCTGTTCCACATCTTTGTCAGTGACATGGACAGTGGGATTGAGTGCACCCTCAGGAAGTTTGCTGACGACACCAAGCTGTGTTGTGTGGTCGACATGCTGGAGGGAAGGGATGTCATCCAGAAGGACCTGGACAAGCTTGAGAGGTGGGCCCATGTGAACCTCATGAAGTTCAACAAGGCGAAGTGCAGGGTCCAGCACGTGGGTCAGGGCAATCCCAAGCACAAATACAGGCTGGGTGGAGAATGGATTGAGAGCAGCCCTGAGGAGAAGGACTTGGGGGTGCTGGTTGATGAGAAGCTCAACGTGACCTGGCAATGTGCACTTGCAGCCCAGAAACCCAACCCTGTCCTGGGCTGCATCAAAATAAGTGTGGCCAGCAGGTCAAAGAAGGTGATTCTCCCCCTCTACTCTGCTCTTGTGAGACCCCCCCTTAAGTACTGCCTTCAGCTCTGGGCCCCCAGCACCAGAAGGACATGGACCTGTTGGAATGAGTCCAGAAGAGGCCACGATGATCAGAGAGCTGGAGCACCTCTCCTATGAGGACAGGCTGAGTGAGGTGGGGTTGTTCAGCCTGGCGGAGAGAAA
>NW_009595290.1:44346-62021 GCF_000690535.1 Cariama cristata | reverse complement strand
TGGCAGGGGGGTTGGAACTAGATGATCTGTAGGGTCGCTTCCAACCAAACCATTCTGTGATTCTATGGTTCCATCATTTGGCCATATAATGCTAATGTGAACTGTGCTATAAACAAATGTAACCTCCTGTATGTGTTTTCTATGAATTTTTACCTGTTTCTCCTAGATGAGAATTGGCCTATTTTTTATTTCCCTATGCAAAATGAGTTCTTCTATTTTAGACCTTAGAGGTGCTTGTATTGAAGCAACTAAGGAGGAGCTTGGCAATGAAAGACTATCCCAAATATGCCAAATAAAACTGGCCTTTGTTTTGCGCCATTTCCGGACTCTGCAACATTATAATGACAAATCCTGAAACAGATGACAGTAATACAGAGCATCTTTTTATGATAAACATAAGTAACGATCCTTGTCAAAGAGACACAAGAATGAGTAATACATAGCAATCTCCATTCAAAGGAAAAGAAAGAACAACCGTTGGGAAAAAAAAAAGTGACATTTTCCTAAATCTCTGCATATCGGTGGCCATAAAGCAATAAAATTCCAGGAGATTGAGCTTAGGCACACAGAGAAGTAAATGGGAAAAAATGTTTGGGAAGACAATGTAACATTGTCTCATAATTTACAAACCCTTAATGATTTCCAAAGCTGGTATGTGAGATTTACCCTCCTTTTTTGGCATTCAGATTGACGCAGGGGCTTTTTCTTGCCAACTAGAACATTCTTTAGGTGTTTTTTTTCTTCGCATGAAGTTAGTTGTGATCCCATGCTTGCTATTATTCATAAATTAATTTCTGGCATTGCAATAAGTTCTAGGAAAACCAATAAACCACAAACGTACAGCTAATTCTTTGTCATTTTTCTTTCTTTCTTTCTTTCTTTTTTTTAAAAAAAAAACTTTCTGTGGGAAAGAAAAAAAAAGAGGCACTAAATGTTTGCTGAGGTGCTGGATCCACAGCATGAATTTATGTTTCCAATTGTTCTTTCTAACTTGTCAAAGAAGTTTTATTGCAGTCGACAATCGTTATTGGGTCTGTTAGGCAGGGCCAGCTTCAGAACGTACCATAGAGTGAGCCTGTGTAATACATGGAAACACATTTCCAACAAATGGTAAAACTAGGGCAGATCCCAAAACTCTGACTCAGTTTCTGCTCAGTCCTTACTATGAGATCAACAGGTTTTCCGTGTGAAAAAACTCACCTCTGAGAAAGTCATGGAGTCCTTAACTATTGCGTGAAGTAAATATTCACATGTGCATTTAATTGAAATTTCAGCCCACCAGATATTTTCATTTCAGAAGTAGAAGGGGTTGCTCACCGAGGTGTGCATTTGTGCATGCATATTGCATACCACATGCACCAACGTGCGCACAAATTGTTTTGGGGGATAAAGTGGTACTTCTTATAGCAACTGTACCTAGCAGGCTGTCATGGGCCAGGCAATAGAAGAAAGCATCATTAACAACCAGGGGAGAGCCTGTCACTTACAGCTCATTCCCCAAGACAAAGGAAAATGTGTGTCTAGTCCATTAGGCAACTGAGATGTGAAAATAGCTCCATTTTTCTTGGTGCGATAATACAGATTTAGAGCCTCATTTCCATTAAAATTACTGGGTTGAAATGTCCACACCGGATCCTTATTATGATTAATCTATATACAGGCAGGTATGTACATATAGTAGCTCTAGCTCATCCATCTGCCTCTTTTGGCAGAGCTGGGTTCAGATTCAAATTTGCTTTGGGAAACAACAGGCAGGGATTGTAAAGTCCTTCTCTGCTTGGAGATTTTGCTTCAGAACTCAACGGTATTTAGGCACCAAATTCCCACTGAAGTATTAGATCAAGAGTATCTAAGTGCGCTGAGGAGCTGGGCATTTCAGCTTCAGTTCTAATGAAGCTTCAAGTAGTTTAGCTACTGAAAGAGTGCTACTTGACTAGAGATCATAGGAGTTTTCCTGGCCATCTGGAAGCTGAGCTCGTTCTCCTGCAAGTTTTTCTCTTTGGGGCTTTCATGCTACAGCTTGGGAAAGCTTGCATGAACTGCCGTGTCCTGCCCTTGAAAACATGGAGGCTCCTTCAGGCTTGATGGGCATTGTTGGCAGAAAGAACAGATTTACTGACAGAAGGGATGAATGAGGCTATTTCTTCTTAATGGCGAATAGCCCTGCCTGAAGTTTTCTTCTGTGAGCTGACTAGTTTCGGTTCAAGCATTACAGCAATTAGGAAAATCCTGCTTTTTGCCAAAAGGGAAGGATTAACAGAAAGTTTTCTTTTTTTCAATGCTCTTCTTTCTGAGTGAGTCCTGTCAAGACTCAACCAGGCCTGCAATGGCACTTGGAATTACCAGCGTGCCAGGTGGTAACACTAATCCAGAGGTGAAACTCCTGCAAAGTGTTTTTCTTGGAATTCCTTACCTTGCTCACAAAAATCAAGTGCATTCAGGTTTAGTGGATTATCCCCAGGCAGGACGTTTGCATAGGTCTGTAGATTCCTTTCAGCTGATGACAAGGATAGCAAATAATATGTATTATATGTATAGATACATGTCACTCACAGTCCTCTGGGGTGAAATGGGGAAAGGTACTGCTGGGGGAACTGCAACACAGACCGAGTAGAAGCTGCAGTTTTTTCCAGCCTTCTAGCCCTGTGTTGCTTGTGGGCGTGCTTGGGCTTTGCTCTGATCTGATTAGCTTTGTGATAGCTGCTGCCTTCAGTTGCAGAATCTGTGGATTCAGTGATGTGCTGGAGTACTGGTTGCTTAACAAGATATAACCTGTCAGCTGAGCTCTAGTAACATCCACACGTGCACTTCTAGCACGCTCCAGCAGCAAAGTAGTGCAGTTTAGTGTCGATGCCTTTCCCTAAGGGCAAGTGGGATCAAATTACGTCACAGATGATGTTGGCTGTAAGCTTGTGTGTGCTGAGCTTGTAGTTCAGCAGAATGCAGTGATTTGTGGCATGAATGTGTATCTTAGCCTCTTGTCTGTCTTATGTTTTGGGGATAACTGTGAAAGCTTTCAGAAGGAGACCCCATCTATGAATGGCTCTTGGGGTAGTGTGGAAGAAATGGATGTGAGTGTGATTCCAGGAAGACCATGGAAAAAAACATGCGATTGTGGATGGTGGAGACTGGGCAGCCATATATCTCATCGCCAGGATGACAGGGATATACATGTCTTATTCTGGAAAAGACTCCTTCCTTTCCCCATCTTCCTCCTGTCCATTTCTTGCGCTCCTCGGTCTAAACAGAACAAAACGTGATGGTATCCAGTTCACTACAGGACTGAGAGCAGTGGACAGTTAGCTGTGGGTTAGCAAGAAAGGATTAATTTTTCCAGAACACTGCACCACTCTTTTATAAAACATATTAGTGTTGTTATAAATCAATGAACATGGTTTATAATAGCAATGATGCCCTTGAAATCTGTTAATACTGCAGTCAGTGGTGGTTTGCCAGAGCATTTAGTGCCCTTGGTTTCACCTTGGGCTATTAACTAACAAATCGGTTATTAGCCAGTGGTAATGACCAATTTTCTAGGGATGATTGCTTAAATATCGCCCACCTTGAAAAGAGAATTATTGCTCAACTGAAAACTGAACCCTTATTTTCAACTCGACAGAGCTAATGATCTTATCTGATTTCTTTATCTTCCTCCACCTACTTGAAGGTGGTCCGAGATCGTATTACTAGAGAATGGCTTCGCCTTCTGCCTTCTGTGACTTGAATCCAGGAAAAGTTCCATATTTAATATTTATTCCCTAAGCATCGGTGGATGAAGACAGATGGTAATGAAACCAGTGTTGCTGAAAGTGACCACAATGATAATAGATTCTTTATGATGTCCAGGAATTCTGGACTCTCAGTCTCAGCTTAAATGTAGCATGGCGCCAAGCCCGTCACCTTAAGCTTAGTATTCCTGTCATCTCCCTGACCTGTCTTTAGACCTGATGAGTGCAGGCTGCACTAAAGGCATCAATCTGTCTTTCTGCCCCTATAAATGTTTTAAATACCCGAAGCTGGTCACAAATGACACATTCTGCAAGAAAACCTTTGTGGGGTGGGGGCTGGGAGGAAAAATACCTAGGGTAAAAAAAAAAAAAAAAAGAGAATATTTACTTTGGAGCTCATTAGATGTATATGTTTGTTAACATGTTATACACTGGAAGTATATGTGGTTTGTGCTTTCTGCTTCTTACAGTCTTCTCCCAAAAGCAGCAAGTTTTAAATGTTTTCAGAATCATGAACCTCTCCATTTTTTCAGAAGAAGTGCAAAGAACTACGTTTTGAATTTAGTATATGGATGGTGGAATTTTGGTTGTTAGCTTTTGAGGATCCCTTAGGATCCAGCCAGGTCTGAGGACCACAGGATGAATGAAAGGGTTTTGACTAGAAGCTGAATTTCCCTCTTTTCTCAGGCTAACTCTGCTGCTGAATAAAAAATCTGCATTTCAGAAATGAAAAAAACTAAGCGTGGTTGTAACCAGCAGTAGTTTGGACCTTGTGTGGATGAGGTGGGCTTGGAACAAGAAGTTAGAGGAAGAATTCGGGCAGCATGTTTGGGTCCTTGAGCTCCTGTGGCCAGCGATGCTCTCTTGCAACTCACACGTGTGTTGTCCTGCAAGGCGCAGCTTCTGCACTATGGCTTCTTGCCAGGCCCGCCCATACTAAGCTTAAAAAAAGAAGTCCATGATATCCATAGGCATGGAGAGAATTGTATGCTTGCCTCTCTCTTCCTCCATCAGCAATGTGTAAATGAGAATTTAAACCTGTGTTATGGCACCAAATGGGCTCAGCTTCTCCCTGCCTAGAAGACTCTGGCTTGCAGAGACAGCAATAGCTTAGGGAAAAAACCCAACCCCGAAAACAGTGTTCTGCAGACAAACAACTTTTTTTTTTTTATACCATCTTCTACTTTTCTTTTATCTCATTTCATTTATCTTTTCCTTGAAGGCTGTGCAGTTTGTGCTACGGTAATGGAAGCTGTATATGCAACTGAACTCAGTGAAGTCAATGGCAAAAGTCCCTGTGAGTCCTAGCAGGTCGAGATGTCTATGTCAAATATTTGAGAAGAGGCAGGGGTGACTTCTTAGCTAAAGTGGAAAAGGTCATATGCCCATGCAGGAATTTGATGTCTTTGTTTTGTGTGAGTATTACACTGCTTCATTTTTTACAGTTGGATTTTGTGATCTTAAAGGTCTTTTCCAACATAAATGATTCTATGATTCTATTTTATGAAATAACAGCATTTAAATCACTACAAAAAAGGGCAACATCAGTGTAAGAACCTGTATCTTACAGGGCACCAATGTAAAATCAGGCACACCAAGCAGGGAATGAATCTTCTAAGATGCTGCTGGATAGATAAATAAATAAATAGACTTTCTTTTTTCTTACTTTCCAAACAAGAGCAACATGCAAGTGCTCTTCATCTGGCTGAGACAGCAGGAACAGTCTGCTGGGGACATTGGGGAGCGTCTTTCTTGCCTCCACTCTCTACACTGCCAGTGTCAGGTCACTGGTGCTGGGTCTTGTTGAGGTTCCCAGTCCAACAGGAGTAAATAATGGATGTTGCACCAGCTGGCTGGTTGGCCTGTAAAATTCTGTTTCTAAACACAGGATAAAAGGAGAGAAAAAAAATACATGCTCTCCTGTCCATATTCCTAATACTGCTCTACTCTGAAGTATATAATGTAACTTTTTCCTAGCAATGTTTTTAAAAGACTTTCTTAGTGCATTAGGCCAAAGCATAGTCAGTCTTCATGGTAAGGCTGTGCAATTATCCATTTTCTGTAGTTAAATTAGGTATGCCACTGTTTTATGCAAGCTAAAACACTTGCAGTCTGGTAACCATCAGTAGTGCTCTAAAAATCCAGTACTAACAAACCAGAAGACTTCGCTAGGCTGGGTGCAGCCAGAATATGAAGGGGAAAACGGTTGTACAATTGTGTTGCTACTACTTTATCACAAGAGCCAAGGTATATCTTCAGTGCATGCACCTTTTCAAAATCAAACTGCGTTTATTCTGCCCTCACTGAAAGCTGAGAATGATTCCCACAGAGGCTTTATGCCAATACCAACTGAATTGGAACCACCCCTTCTTGAACTAAGTATCTTGAGGACAGATGGTTAGGGAGAGTCCAAAGTGACTTCCTTGTCCAGCTGGAAATACTTGAAAAATGCCTGCATTTCAGAAAGTGGATGCTGGACTCTGCTTGAAAACTCACTAAGTGGTTTGAGCCCTCTGAATAGAAGTCCTTATAATCACTAGGCATTTTGGAAAGCCTGGTGATTGTTACCGTGTCAAACTTTTGAGTAGCTATATGAAGCAGGTAAAGCTTAACAATAATTAGGTCCTTGCTCTCAAGGCAGAACTTGAAGTCTCGGGAGAGGCACTAAAATTTGGCATGACGAAGTGCAAAACAAATTAAATCATGGTCATGCACTTGAAGTTCCCTCCTTTCAGTAATCCACAGGACACACAAATGCATCTTAACTTGCAAAATTGATTGCCACCAGCAGAACAGCCTCAAGAAACAGTGATTTTCTTCCTGCTTTCAACTGATTTCTTGCAAGTCTTTATGGCACTTTCTATGTGCCCCAAACCCAAAAGAATAAATTAGCTGAATAGGTCAGTGCAAAAAAGGTTAACACTATTTGTTTGGGTAGACAAGGTGCTCACAGCTGAGTGGAGGGATGGGGCAGCTGTAGGGCATTATCTGCCCAATGAAGATGAGACTTTTTGTCAGAGAAACAGCTTTAAAAAAAGAAGGAAAGATCTCAGGGGCTTTGTCAGAACTCTCTTACCATGGTGAGGGTTTTCCTTCTCTTTCTGCTTTTATTTGCCTTCCCTCAAGGTTTCTCTAAGATGCTTTTAACAGGCAGGATAATTTCCTTTTAGAAGTGCTAGGGACTATGATTAGGATACTGTGTATCTCTCTTCTTCTGAGGGTCCTTGGCAGAGCACAGGAAGGGAATTCACCCTAATTCTTTTCGATCTGAGGGTTGGCTGCATTCGTCTAGGGCTTCTAGGTAGGTGGGAGCTGTCATCCAAAGGCAGGTTGACCTCTTAAGAGCCATAAACTGCAGTAACTTTTGCATGGGAACAGCAAGCCTGAAGCTTTCTGATAGTTTCTGACTTGCTGTATGGGATGTAAACAGCACACGTGCAGTGAGGCTGTCCAAGAAATCCTGGACATATGGTATTCTGTGATGTGGTATGTTCTCCATTACTGGAAACTCTTCTGTTGCAATTGGATGTCTTTCTAAAAGATACTTGAATTCAGCTGCAGCTATTGGATTTGATGTGGAATTTGATTTAGAGAAGGCCTACAGCTTGTGATCAGTAGTACCTCCTGGCCTAAAATCACAACTGCCTGAATCTATAACTTAGCTAGTTAAAAGCTGGTTTTGGCTTTTACAATGGCCAGGTTGCCCCCAGCAGTGTAATTTTTCTAAACCTTACTCTAGGAAAGACTGCCGAAAACTTCTGCTACAAGGAACACAGGCAAATACGCAGTGTGCTATACGTCTGCTCTGTATATTTGTGGTGAGCAAAATGTAAATCTTTCCAGTGAAAGAACTGAGAAGTCTGTTTGCCAAGTTACTTTCCTCCTTGGCTGGGAGTTTAAGAGAACTTTTTTTTTGTCATTTAAGTGAGACAACAATTGAATAGATTCTCTAGTTCTGACCGCTGTTCTCCAAGGTACATGCTCCCACCACTCTGGGTTTCACACAGCTTCACAGGAAAAATCAGGAGCAAAAAGTTCAACTCTTAGGGCTTATCTGAGCAGGAAGTTAGTACAGAATAAGTTTGGGGGTATGTTTTAGGTACTGTAACTGTTCTGTGTTAACTCCCAGAGCTGATGTTCTTCTGTACTAAAGTGCCTTTGTGCAACTTGGGTTTATCCACTTCACAAATGGATTAATTTAAACTACAGAAAAGGTATTTGTGATTCAGGAGTTTGTGAAATGGCTACTGTGTTTTAAATTTTCATCCTCCTCTATTTTGTGCTCCTTTGCTATATAGTCAAATCCTTACTAGAGCTGCATTGACACTTGCTTACAGTAGCTGCAGAGAACCATATTGCATTTTGTCCTCTTTGAAAAGGCCAGAATAAAGTTGACGCATTATTGTCTTTTAGTAAAACAGACAGTGAGATATTTCAGGGTTCCTAGGGTAGTCTCCTATGGTTCAAAAAACCCTGCCTCATAGGCAGTGTCTACTGCAAACCTGTTGCCAAAGTAGTTTGGCAATACCTTGAAAACAGGAAGGGTGAAGGCACCAAATGGCTGCTGAGCAAAGCAAGCCTCTTAAGGTCTTGATGGGAATGTGCACCTGAATGACACTTGCAGAAAACTTTCTGAAGTCTGAGGAAACAAATTTGTAATCGTTCTGGTTTTAAACCCAGTAAATGTTAATTAGAGCCATGTCAGGGCTATGGTCTGTCTTGGAGAAGCTCTGGCATAAGTGCTGTAAGTGCAAACTCACAGAGGATCCCTACAATACCATTGTGTGGAATAACACTGCTGATTACAGCATGGAAGTTGTAGGTGCAAGTGACCTATTACATGAAATTTTCTCCAACGAGTTGATAAAGTTATTCCTTCTGGTATGTCATGTGTTAATATATCTATATTTATTGGAAAACTGTGCCAAGCAATGGTCATCCCAGTAGTGATACTTGAGGTGTGCATTGAAAGTTGACTAGTATTAAAGGCTGTCAGGAAATGAGGTGGTACACCCCATGGATACCTTAGCACATCTGTAGCTATCTGTGAGATAGTTCTACTTGTGAACACCAGTAATGAAGGCTCAGTTATTCCTACCTGCAACATGCTTTTATCTAGGTAAGATTCTTGTGCTTTCTGCTGTGTAGTGTGAAGGTTTGATGCACGTGCAATGCCATGGCAGAGACACAGGAGATCAGAACTGAAAGAGCAGATGCAGAATGACACAAACACCAGAATGACACAAACATCTGGAAACTCCATTAGGAGTGTGGATTCCCAGATGGTGTTGAGAGAGGAGGGAAAAATTGGGCTGCAGACACCAGACGGTCTCACCTTGCCTTGGCGGCTTGGACAGAAAGGAGGTGGAGGGGTCAGTAGCAACAGAAAAACAATGAGGAAGGGAAGATCTGTTGAAGCTTGTCTCCATTTTTTCATCTCTTTCCACTGCCTTCCGCTGCCTTGGCTAAGTTGCCTGATGAATTTTCCTACTCTCGGCTCTTGGCTTTTTTCTTTGAAGTCATGCTGTGCTCTGCTCCCAGATGGCTTCTCCTATGCCCCTGTGCTTCCCCTCTGTCAAGCACATCATTAAAACTCATTCCTTCCAAAAGGTAATTTATACACTCATAACACTCCACATTAAATACCTGGGGATTTTCAAAGGGAAACAGTAGAAATCATTTCCAAACATGTTAACTTTGCTATCATTTCTAGTTTTACCATTCTTCCTCCCCTTCTCCCATGTTTCTATTGGTTTTACTCAGATTCAAGGATACCAGCCCCAAGGTGACACTTTTTTTTAAGAGCCTGGGAGACTGAAAAAGATTATCTTCAATTAAATATGATACACTGCTCATTTACAACAGCTAATGAACAGATGAAACCACCAGGTAGACTCTTGTCTTAACAACCTGACTTGAGAACAGATTTTGATCTCCTACTTCACTGCTGAAGGCTATTTTTTTCTCTTAGTAACCATGACAGTACATTCTGCAAAAGGCAGCACATCCTATCCTTTGTGTTAATGGGGAACCCACTGTTTCTGTAAAGAACTTCCTAAAAAGCCAGGAAGAGATAAACACTGAACTTGGCTTCCTCTGGTATTACTTTCTTCTCCACCTGTCTATATAGAATCTAACATGCTTCTTGTATTATCTAGGTCATGAATAATAAAGTATGTTGGCTGGAACTAAACAACTAAAGGCAACAGGTAGGAGGGTTAAGTTTGCTATTTCCTTTCAGGCTAGACACTTGCATTTTTTTCACAGAACTGATGACCAACAAAAACATCAATACTCTTGCATGGCTTGGCTTGTGCCAAAGGCCTTACAGTCTGTTTGCTACATGTTGCTGTACTGTTAGGATAAAATTTTAAGTGATGTCAGATGAAAAAAACTTCACACTGATAGATGATGGTGGTCGTTGTTATGTTTTATCATAAACTTGATGATGATCTGCACCTTTGCCCATTGCTTGAACTGACAGTAGGCCTTCTCCTTCCCACAGCCTAGGAAACCTCTGCTAGTTTACTTAATACTTTTCCCTATAGTGTCCTTTTGTGGTGAAGGTGGAACACATCAAATAAAATACTCTTGCAGCAGTGCTGGTTCAGCCAGGGAGAGAGCAGTAATGAAAATAGCATGAAAACACCTGATTATGTTTCCAGCTCTATTTGGCAGGTCAAAAGACTTTGGAGGAAACACAAAGAGACACCAAACACTGCAGTGAAGTTTGAGCTAAGTAATAATAGAGTATTCATTAGTCATTAAAAGTAATTAATACTTTTAATAATAGTATTAAATGGCAGTAGTCCCAAACTGGGCAGATATGGGGCAGTTGCTTTACTTCCCTACAAAACAACAAATACAATGTGTAACCAAGCAATAATATTCTATTTTATAGTCTCTAGCAATAAGTTAATAATGACTCCGTGGTGTTAAGGGCTCAGGACAATTTTAAAGGACTTTGATATTTTGGTCATCCAGCGAACCATTTTTAAAGCGAGGCTGGTCTTATTCACGTGATGGAGCTCTGAAATCATAGAAGTGGACCTGCAGCAAAAACAAACAAAAAGAAGGCTTTTTGATTCTATCATAAACATTTGGCTGTAAATCACCACCAGCCTCAGAACCTACTTTAAAAAAAAAATGATGTTATTTGACATTTTCTTAGCAGTCAACTAGAAAGCTCCAGCTCCCAGATCATACAAATTTAGTTTAATGTAAAAGTACAGTAAGTTACCCAGTGCCTTTCATGATTATATCAACAGCACTTTCTGTTGGCTGACACATCAGGCTTGTTTAAAATCACTAGACCAAAGCAGACATGCTTTCCTTCACCTTTTTTTCTTTTCTCGTAATTTCTGAATTGATCAATTATAGGAGATTTTGAGAAAGTGGTAATAAAAAAAACCCAAACAGAAGATGGACAGTTTAAGTGCCAACTGTTAAATCATCATTATTAACAACAAAATGGTGGTTTATGACTTTGGAAATAAACAGATTTACTAATCTGAAAACTGTCTCTCTTGCCCCTTGCTGTTTTCTTCACAACTGCAATTTATAAGAAGAAGCTGTCCGGCTGCATTTCAGGGATGCAAGAGAAAGCAGCTTCTCAGTGAAAATTAGAAATAGATTTCAATTTTCTTGCTGCTGTTGTAACTAAACAGCCTGTTAACCTATTTAAATAGGAGAACATACTGTGTACTCCTGGTCTAGAATACATCAAAAGTGATGTGATTATGTCTGTTTTGATACAACCCTATCTCACTGCTACCTAGATGCTCTTACATGAATGATACATGGAATTAGTTCCACGTTTCTTCTCTTACAATTAGCATATTAATGTACCAGACAGATAATGCTAAAAGCCTGGATGCTTGAGCACACACAGTGCCTTCTTCATTGAGCTGCAACACTCAGCCCCTGTGAGTCCTCAGGAATGTATCTGTACACGCTCTCTGCCTCCCACTTGTCCTGAGAGCAGCCCTGACCTATGGACCACAGCTGTGATACTTTAGGCGCTTATTTACTTTGTTGGCCTCAGAAATTCCATTTAAAAAAATGGCTCAGTGTCAGGCTGCCCACAATGGGGCCTTTGCTTTTCCTATATGTGCGTGTTGATGTGTGTATGTATGCACGTCACGGCTGCATGCATTCCTCAATATATGAGGAGACAGTCTAAGGGATTTTTAAACATCCAGCTCTCACGCACACGTTTTTGGATATATACTTGTATGTGTGTATGTTCAGACCTATGTATACAGTATACATGTACATGCATGCAGACCATGTGTTTTTGTGTTTGTATATGTAATGTGGAGGTTTAGACGGTCTCCCCTGACTTTATATGTAAGGGATCCAGCATGGCTGGTGAAAGTTTCTAATCTTTAGTCTATCTTGGTGAAACACTAATGAACTTGTAAAAACAGGAAGCAGAGGAAAACAAATGAATTTCAGCTGGTGTTTGAAGAGCTGTCAGATCCCCTCGCTGAAATGTTTCAGAGGAACATCTTTCTGATAAAACCTCTGAGAAAAGTGGAGGAGTTTCAGAAGAGTGATTGGAAAAACAGGATGCCGACTGGCAGGCTTTGCTAATGCATTGCATCTGTAAAGACTCCAGCAACCGAACACAGCATTAGCTATGTGAGAGCCACGATACTAGGGAAAGTTATTACATTTGAGTGTGATGGGAAGAAGGGGGAAGGGGAAAAGCAGCCTGCTCCCTTTATGCATCTTGAAGTTTGCAGTTTTTTTGAGCCTTTGACATTTTTCATTCCATCTACTTTGCTGTCAGCATGCAGACTTCGTTCTAACACTAATGAACAATGCTACTTTGCTGTCCAATATCATCTTTCACCCAAGGCTCTCCAAACATTTCACAAATATTAAGGAAGCTTTGCAATACCAGCGTGAGACAAAGCTAGGACTTGCTGGCTTCACACAGGATGCTGTAGTGTCTGCACCTCATTGGCAGATGTTATCCTCATTTTACAGTGGTTTAACTCATGGAACTGCAGGATCCTTGAGTTTCTACTAATTTCCCCTTTTCTCCATTCCAGAGTTTCTATGACTGTTAAACTGACCTCCTGTTGGTGGCCACTGCTTTTGGGGGGCTGCTTCTTCCACTGTCTAACTCAGGAATCTGTTGCTTTGTGTCTTAACTCCTGCTTGACCCATGCAGTTGAAAATCGGTATGGGAGTGAGACTGGAGCAGGGCCCACATGGATGAAGGAGCTCAAGAATATTCTTGGTTCCTCCAGTCTAGACGTATTCATGCTTCAGAAAGCTAGGAATTCGGTCCTTAAAAACAGAGGGGTGTTAAAAATGTAGAGTGAAGTGACTTGGCAGTGAGTGTGAAGCAAATTGTAGCAGAACTATTGATTACACAGAACCAGTCCTGGTTCTGTGGCTTTACCCACATCCTTTCAGTTCTGCTTTCACTGGAGTTGTCTCCCCAAGCTGAACTACCATCCAAGGGACATGTGTGAGAGCAGGAGCCTGTCTGTAGGGTCTCAGTCATGTAAGACTCTAATACAGTATGTCAGCCTTACAACATACAACTTTGTGTATTTTCCCTCCTGCAATCAGTTACTTCTTGTTTCTTTGCATTCAATCAATCTGCAATTCAGCAAAACGCTTATGCGTGAGCTTTTCTTACTCGGCAAAGCACTGAAACTTCTATCTGCAAAAAATCTCGCATTTATTCAGAGAATGACACACATGCCCAATGTATTATGGTGGAGCTGAGAAGTGCTTTTGGATGTCTTTCTCGGGCTGTCACGACCCTCTTTGGGGGAGTGCCTCCAAAGGTTGTAGGCTTTGTTTATGCCTAAGTGGTTTTGAACATCCGAGTCACAGCAGCAGAACGGCAATTCCAAACATCCTGATCCCCACAAGAGGATCTAACAGTGGGCCCAGGAAAGCCAAGGACGCAGCAGCAACTGAAACAATGTAAACAGGAATACATCTTTAAAACAAAAAGATGCAGAAAAATATCTAACAAAGCTGGTCTTCATTAAACCATTTCTGAGCTGTCTCTTTCAGCCATTCCCACTGCTGCTTCAGTGCATCCTAGTTCCTTCTGCTCCAACAGCCCTTCCCTGGAAAGCAGATGCTTTTGTGGGTGAAGCACCAGCCTGGAAGTTAGGAGCCTTAGTCTTGCTACTGAGTTGGACAAAAGCGGTGTCACGTTTTCCTTTTCAGCGCCTGTCCTGTGATTCTTACCACCCCTAACTCCCGAGGGCCTGTGTTCATGCTTAGTTTTATGTATGCAAGTCACAGCAGCTGTAGGTGGTGGGTTTACATCTGTGTGGGAAGGCATTAGGAGCATCGTGTGGGCAGGCTGAGAGCGGCTCTTCTAGGCAGAAGCTCTCTTTGAGGGGACTATTCAGGGCATAGCTCAAAAAGTTGCTGCTCTCACTTTGGAATGTTAGGCAGTGTTTATGTAGATATAAAAATATATTTCAATCTTATAAAAATATTTTTCAATCATATAAAAATATCAACTTCTTAACTTCTGTATGCTGTGCTCCTTCTGTAACTAATTAATCATTATGATGTCCTATGAAAAATATAATTATCCCAGTTGTCATTGTCCCATTTCACAGGCAAGGAAAACCCTGGGGACACCTTGCTCTATTATACCCGTATTTTGTTGATCTCAGTAAGCCTGTGTGCCTCTTAAGCACAAGACAAGATTTACAAATCTTACCTTGGTTCTGGAAGGAAATATATGATGAAATATATGATGTGCTTTTACTTACAGAGAAAAAGAACTATTTTCAGTTTTCTAACATAACGCTTACTTGTCTATCTGTTGCTTTGCTTTGATCTGCTTCATCTTTTTGAGGCAACTGGCTTCCTGAGGCAAGGTCTACCTTCTGTTAGCTGATTATGTACCATGTTCTAACACCCACTCTAGCAGGCCCTTCACATTCTGCAGTCATCATCTATTATTTTTGACTGGATAAATGCTTTGGTTTGGGTTTTTGTTGTATTTGTATGATCACTGGGCTGTTTGAAAGAGTTATAATAATGATGAGTTGCATTTTTTTAATTCAGATTGCTGATATTTTGATAGTAAAAAGTCCATTTCTATGAGACGTACTTTGTTAATCTGCCAAAAATAAGGTAAAGTTCTAGGCCATGTTGTAGAAAGATGACCTCTGTCTCTAGTCACAGCTCTAGATAATGTGTGTGTTTCTAACAGTAGTCAATGCAAAATTGGAAATTTTGAACAATGTAAAATTTTATGTTTCTTGGTCTAAGACTCTAGACAGCCAAGTTTAGAGAGAATTTTAATTTTGGAACGCGGTTTTTCAGTATCTGTCACACACATCTGGCTTCACACTATTATATTTGTAAGTGTTGTCTAATGCTGGCTTTGACCGGAGATCAGATATTGGATGAGAAGGACTTTGTTCTCGGGTGGTTGTGAGGTTGTGTCCGTTGATGTTGGCTTCAACCCCATCTTAAAACTGCTGGACCCCAGTGAACTCAGACTCTTAGAAATGACTATGGGATGTGTGACGTTAACGCTGCAAATCTGTTTTGCTGTGAAACCCTCTATTATTCTAGGTTTGAGGAGTTGAGAATTTTCTCCATTAGAAAAAATAATTTGCCAGATGTCTTAATAAGCCATGGGCATTGACTCTTCTATATAAGGAGGATTTTTTAAAGCAAAGGATGTTTATTTTTGGCAGCTTCTGTCATTTAACAATTTTCCTGCTCCAGCTACCATCCAGAAAACTGATAAGTGTATCCTTCTCCCATCTTTTAAATTAGAGATGAACCTCAGTACTGGGTCCAGTCTATATATTTGGCCTGAGTCCAAACACTGAACATGGCAGATCTGGGGAAAGTTCCAGTCTATGTGTAAAACCATGCAGGTTACAGAATCTTTGGGTCTGCTATTTTGCTTTTGTTCATTATGGATTTAAAGGTTTAGCCCAGATTTCTATTATTTAAAAAGGCATGTATATGTGTACATAACGGGAAAGAGAAATAAAACATCGACTTGAAAATCCTCCAGTTCTAATAAGGGAAACAGCTTTCTCATAGGTTCCCACATCATCAGTCAGCTCATCACATGCATGCTGCTGCAAGGCATTCTTCTTGTAATGAATTGAATAACCACATCTGTTTCTCAAGCTTGAGAAAAGTTTAAAAAGTCATTAACGTTCTCCTGTTTCCATCATTGGCAGAATCTACTTTTTTTTTTTTTTTTTTTTTTTTTTGGTTAATCAGCATCTCGGCAGTGTAGACACTTGTGCATGTGAAAAAATGTCTGTGTGTGCATGTGTGTGTGTCCCTGCAGTGAAAATCATGTGCATGTATTTGGGTACACTTCCCCACAGATAGCCAGCACCCATTTCTGCACATGCACACAGTCGCCGCTTGCGAGCATGGACACAGAGATGGGCTCTGGGTACAGCAATGCGTGCACACACCTGCTCTTCTCCGACAATTCTGACTTTTTCTTTCCATCATAACCACGCACGAAACTTTCCGTGTGGCTGTCACCAAGCACATGCAGGCAGAAGACACGAGAGGGCAGGCTTTCCCTCTCCTGCCTCCCTCTCCCTGGGATCTCTGCTATTGTTATGTTTATGCAAACAGCCTTTGACATAATAGCTTTGAAACAGTTGAAGATTGGATTGTGCCTTTAGGCCAAACATTTAGACCACCACCTTGGCTATATTCATCTGCCACAGTAAATTGGGTTCAGCGTTGGCTCCACACACTGTATTTCAGGGAAAGATTACAGCTTGGCAATAACTTTTGTACAGGAAAGACAAATGCAAACTCCTGGCAGAAACATTGGAGCTGTTTAGTTGTGCAACCCCCTATCTGGAGGAATACAGATTGTGCAAAGAATTTCTTTGGACATTCAAGGAGCAAATAAAACAAATTCCCAGGCTGGAATCTCCATTCCTTTCTTTTTCAGCTCCTTAATGCAATCTAATTATAGTTTAACCTCCTGAAATAAATACCTAATAAAGGATGAACCTATTAGAAGAGTAAACTTACTGCCCAATAGTTAGCAGAAATTCTTGCAGTGCTCCCTTTAAGTGATAATGTTATTGGGATTGAACATTGTTTGACTGGTTAATGGCCCCTCTACTCAAGACAGATTATATGGAAAATAAAAGTCAAAGCAAAGCCAGTCACAGTATTAAAGCTTATGGTCAAAAACACTTTTAACATAAAAAGATGTGTTGAAAAGAACTGAGAGGGTAACAGCCCCTCCAACAGGGGTTCAGCAAGAATCTAAGCTGTGGTCTGAAGGGGAGACAATATTCCCTGGATTCACTGCAGTCAGTGTCATAATTAATTTTCTACAGGCTGTGTTACAATTTTATTGCACATTTAAGAAAGCGAAGATTTATTTGGGCCTGATCCCAGAGGCAATGTGCTAGTTTCAACCTTTTCCAATTCATCCTAGAAGATGTGATGTGTCCATGGAATTTGGGGCTATATTCTTCCTTCTCTCTCAAGAAGGGTGGAGATCCAGGTGGAAAGGAGATGGTGGCAAGAGCTCTGAGGGCTGGCAGGAGGGATCTGAAGGTGAGGTTAGGGTGGGAGCAAGGTGAAGGCTGGGAAGAGAAGAAAAGCGGCAATTCCTCTGGCACTCTTCCCTGCTGCATCTCTAGTTTCCATCGTGGTGCTGGCCCATCAGCGGATTAATGAGGCCATTGACTTTGCCAGGGGTGGAGAATATAAATAAAAGCAATTTCCTGGCCTAGCTCCCACTGAAATCTAATCCAGTGGGAAGAGAAAGGCTCTTGTCTTAAGACGAAAGCTTTTTTAGCTCAGGTGGTAGCTGAGCTGCTGATAACTTTACTGTGAAAGAGAGATTTTTTTTTTGCAATATATATATTGGCTTTCTGAATTCATGCAGGCTTGCACATCAGCTACTTCTGGTGTGCAAATGAGGTGACACAGGTA
>NW_009595290.1:0-44315 GCF_000690535.1 Cariama cristata | reverse complement strand
AGGAATGCATAATAACGGGTGCAGTAGAAACACATTTCTTGCATGAGTACCTAAATGTTTCCTGTGCTGGAATTTGCCCAGATCTCATTACGCTGTACCTGCAGAGGTCTCCCAGTCAGATGATCTTAACTTTGCTTTATTCAGTGCATATACCAATATCTCATCCCCTGCTATTAAGGCTACAAAATACAGCAAGAATTTTATGTGCCTAACATGTTGTTCATGCTTCTGAATGAAGCAGTCTTTTTAGGTGAGCATTGAAAGCAGTAGTTACACTTAAGAAGTAAAGCAAGCATGAGAAACTCTGCTCTGCTGCATCCCCCATCAGCTATGATGGACCACATTCTGAAGCAAAACCCCCCATGTTCATGTTTTAAACACGAACTCTGACCACCTGCCCTGTGATAAGTAGCCTGCAGTAACTTCCACAGTCATGAGACAGCAGCTTAGTTGGAGTGGGACAGCAGGGACATTACACATGATTTGTTCGATGAAACCAATGTCAGAATTAGCCTCCTTGACTTTTTTTTTTCCCGTTTTTCTAGTCTGCTCAGTCACACTTTGCTGTGTTAAACAACTTGGTTTTGCCTGTGGGTAAAATATTTGGTACTGGACTCTGCCAGAAAACAGAAGTCACTAGCTGAAAATGAATAGGAAGTCACACATAATAGGAGAATCATATATTTCCATAGTACTATGAGGAAGTTTTGCTGCTTGAAAAAATGCTTGTTTCACAAAAAACAATTAATCTTTTTTTCTGTCTCCAGCTGTTTCCCCTAGAAAGAAAAAAAAAAAATCTCACTAGATGTCTTCAGTATGGTCCCCCCCATTTATCAGGCCTCTTACACTGAATAGAGGAGTATTTTTATGGACAAAACTGAGTGAGCTGGCTGAATTTTGCTGTAGCAGACTGTGATGTGGCAAGGCTCTTTGTCATCTATCACAGTCAGAAGTCATTTATTATCCTGCTTTCCTTTGGGAAGAGACTGGGGCAAAAGATCCAAATTCTACCTTTCCTTTTCCTCAAGTGTGTGTTTTATAATCATCACTTATTAGCAGGATTATGGTAGCATCTAGGTAATCTTGCCAGGATCGGGGCATTATTATGATGAACAATGACAGAAGTCTATTCATTAGAGTCCAGAGAAATTGTTTTGCTTGGCTGTAAAAGCACTTGGGCCAAGGAGGTCAGACAGCTTTATTCAAAGTCTTCTGCCCGTGTTACCAACTCTCGTGATATTATCAAAGTCTCCCACCATTCTGGGCTTTTCAGTGAGCAGCACCTCCTGCTGTCATGTGAGTCCACGAGAAGCTCAGCCTTCATTAAACGAGAGAGATGATTCAAGCCCTGTTGATTTCAAGTGAAAAGACCGAAAAATATGGGAAGCAGAAGGCAAAGAATTACCTTCTTAAGATATATATATAAAATACGTATATATATTAATTTTTAAATTTTTTTTTGAAGGTCAGCTTTATACTTTCTTGGAGCCTGATTCATTGGAGACAGGACAGGAAGGGACCTTGGAAGTCCTTAGCCCCATGTTTTTCAATCTGCAAGCCTGTGCTCCCTGGTGCCGGTGCAGAGCAGGAAGGCAGGTGTGAAACACCTCTTTGTGTGACTCAGGGCCCTGCCAAGGCATGAAGGATTCCTCATCATTTGAACAAGGCAGAAAGAGCGTGGGCTAAATATTCCATAGATACTTACTTCATAAAGCAAGCCTCTGTTTCAGTTCAACTTATCCATCCCAAAAGGATGGCTATTCCTTTTTCATTTAGAGGGTGAAAAGTTGGGAACCAAGAATAAGTAGAGAGAGAGGGGCTATGATAAAAATACTTCTTTCCTCTTTCTCAAGATTGCCTTTACCACAGCCAAACACACATGAATGCCACTAACTGTATCTCATTTATCCTTGGTTTCTCCTTTCCCCTGTCTAGCCCCTTTGTCTCCTGTGTCTATGGCTTGTCAGATATATTTACCCATCCAGGCTCCCAGGCTTTTGCCCAACTCTAGCAATGCTTAAAATGCTGGTTTTCAGTAAAGCACTACTTACAGCAGACAGAAGAAAGTTCTGAATTAGAATTAACCCAAAGAAAGTAAGTCCCTTTACTGGAGGTTTTTTGATAGCCCCAATTTCAGTTTTGTCTGGGAAGCTCCAAATAGAATCTTTTCTGCCCATGTGATCCCCAAAATATAGGAAACGCTGAATTCTCTTTTTTTGTTCCTTCGAGCCACAAATGCCGGGAGCCCTGAGGCCCTAACTGATGGGCAGAGCTTGCTGAAACACAGATTGCCCCACTCACAGGAAACCAAAATTATTGGAACAAATGCTGGAACAAAACTCAGGAATGAGAAGGCTTTCCATGGATTGGAAATGCCAGTTCTCAATTTGTTTTGTTCTCAGAAGACTTTGAAGCATTTGGGTTGATGGTTTTGGTTTTAGAAACAAAAGAGCTGCCCGGTCTCCTGAGGCTGTGCCAGGAGTGCCCCGACTCCCAGGAAGCCTTTTGTGCTGTCTCCACATTATTTTCCAGCAGAAACTATTTCACAGGAGAGTTTCCATCTAGTTCCACCGGCAACCTCTTCTCGGTCTTAACAAGCCTGGTGCTACCAGGGGAATCTTGGATTCCATTTTGAGCTCTGCTTAGTTCTTATTCCTTCTTGCTTGGACTTTTGCCTTACCATCCCAAACTAAGTGTGAAGAAGGGCCTCGCTGTCCGAGTAAAAGGATCCCAGTTCAGGGTCTTCTTTCCTATTCTGAGAGCCTAAGAGAAGAACTTTCGGTCCTGTCCTTTTCAGGCAAAGATTTTTTTTCCCTCTTTCTTTCCCTTCCCTTTACAATTAATTAGCTAATAATTTTGCTGCTGATCCATTCTTCATTAAAAAGCTGAATCTCTTTTGTTAGATCTGGTCGCAACAAAGGTAGGAGAATTTATGTCTTAATTTTAGTTCATTATGGCAGAGAGCATCCCACCCCATCACTCTCCCTCTCCCCCTCCCCTTCCAAGCCCTCCCTCTTCCTTTAGAGGATCAGTTATCACTTTGCCCCTAAACTCTTCACACTCTGCAGAGGCATTGGAGGAGCCTTCACTGCCCTTTATCTTCTGCTGCCTCATTAAGAGAAATGAACCTGAGTCTGAGAGAAATGACACAAGGGAAATAAAAATGTAATCCCTTGGTGCCACCTATAATGAATTGTTATGAAAACCATGAAAATATCTGTCTGCAGATATTGTTCTTTGATTTGAAGTCAGTGTTGTAAGCGGTAATTTTTGTCATTAAAGCTGTTAATCTGCGCAGCATTCCTCATAAGTTTTTATGAAGAAAAACAGCCCTGCTGCCTACATGCTCATGCAGGGAGCTTCTGAGCAGTGCTACATGAACAGGGTGCCTTTGAATAATTAGCTTTAATTATAGCCAAGGTGGTTGTCTGTCTCAGAGATGGGACTGTTTCATGGCAGCCTGCTGTCCACTGTCGTGACAGGATGGAATGAACTAGTTCATCTGAACCTCACTGACACATTATTCCCCCACCTGGCTGATGATGGGGTGCGAGCAAGTCCCAAAGTACCGAGCCATACGTGTGTGTATGGGCGCGTGTGTGTGCAATTAGCCACAGTGATTGCTGCAACCATATGCTTTTGTATTTGGGATGGGACTGTAAGGGATCGTTGTGTCCTAAGCAAAGATGAGCTGTGGTGAGCAGAGGAGCACTAGGAGCATTATTCTTTTTTTGTCCTTCCGCAGCTAGCACAGAGGTGACCTCCTTCCTGCAACCTGTCTTCAGCTTTTCTTGAGTGGGGGTCCTCTTTTGCCACATCTGAGTGCTTCCCTGAGATCCCAGGTAGTTGCTTTTCGTGCTGTGCATGTCGAGACAGGGCTGCAGTCAAGACATGGCAGGTGGGTTCCTGCAGCCACCTTCATCAATGCACTAGGATTATTGTATGCATTTCCAGTGCACTCACCATCTGAGCACACTCCATTACCCCAAGGAGTGAGTACTCAGAAAGAAAACACTGATGTTGGGGAGGGAAGAAAGCATGGAAGTCTTCTGGTGTTTAGATTGCTCTGACTGAAAGGAATTACGGGCATAAATATTTTCCAGAGTAACTTCCAGCTCTTAGAGAAGTTACATTTTGTGCCTCCAGAGCAATTAGCTGCAGCAAAAGAAGGTGGAAATGAACGTAGCTCAGCAGGGAAAATGGGGAGAGATGGGCACATAAAAAGCTCTGCAAACCAGGAATCTGCACAGCCTTCCTTCTGTGGTCACAGCCCACCACAATCTCTTCTCTGGCCTTCACAAGCAGGGAAGTCACTTCTACATAGCACAACTTAGAAGTGCTTTTCAGAGAAAACAGGCTGTAGGAGAGAGTGTAATGCAAACTCAAAACTTGGATTAGTTGGAGGGAGCACTAAATCTAGGGCTGGCACCGGAGGCTGTTGCACACTGTGAATTGGGAGAAAAGGGGACACACATTGACTGAAAAGAGGCCCCTCTGCCTGTATGCTGGCCTCACTTTGCCCCAGGGCTAAGGGCGATACCTAAGTGAGCAGTGCCCACATGTGCATCTCCTTGGGTGCTATACGGGGAAGACTGTTTTGCTGGAGAGCTTGCTCCATTGCAGCTAAAGGAAATCACAGTCAGATCATGAAGGTGTTAAGCCTCAAACCACAGAATTCAAAGCAGTCTCTAACCATTAAAGATTTCAGAGGAGAACTAGTATAAGAGGAAAATCAGACTTTGGAAGGTTTTGTGCACCTCCCTCAAAGAATTAGCTCCCTGCTGAAAACAGACTATATGAATTTGCAGTCTGATGTTGTAAGGATTTCCTTATTCCCATCAGAAATTATGTAGAGTCTCAGTGCTGATTTACACTAGGCAAAGATTTGGCTCAATGGCTTGACTTCCTGGATCTTAGCATAACCACAGACACCTCCATGCTCTGCAAACATTTAGGTTCCCATTTGTGGAAAAGATGAGGGCTGAGACTGATCTCCACTGTCTTTGCAGAAAGGCCATTGTGAAGTGCATGAGAATAGAGGCAACATTAGAGAATTAAAAATAGAAATAAAAGACTAATCAAGAGAATGGGTTAATAAATCTTTCAAGACACCAAGTTGATGCAATAATGAAAAGAACTAGCAGGATTTGCCATGGCCCCTGCCCCTTAAAGGAAGCCTCTTCCCCATTTGGTCTCTGCTTTAAAAACAGAAGGGATGTAAATAGCTTATGATTCAAGGCGTAAGACATTCATTGTCTTTTCTATTCTTATGCAATTGTCCACTCTGAAGTTCTGGTGTTTTACCCTTAAGCATCTGGAACTAGGCAGGGTCCAGTATAGACTCCTGTGCAAAGCAGATCAGGCAAGATTCCTGTGTATAATACCCATAATCTCCATTGAGAAAGTCAATTGTGTTTCCTGAAATTCTCAGGAGCATCACTAGCACCATGTCTTTTATATAGGCAGCTTGGGGCTTTGTGAGTTCCTGAGAAGCAGCTATTTATCTGCTCTGCTTCAAGGTAGAGAACTCCAAAGTTGGCAAATTACCCTTTATACTCCAGACAGAGTAGCAGTACAGGACTGGCAATTCTTTCTTTGCTTCTGACATCCTACCGCTCAGCAAGTATTTCCAGCATTTTTGGGGATGTAAGAACAAGATGAGCAGAGAAGAGGGCTCTGCAGACACCATTAACATGGTAGGCTGAATCTGCTGACAATAAGTCAATGATTCTTTCTGACATGACTCTAAGAGTAGCAGAGGGACGTCTGCAGGATGACTCATGTTAATGGAAGAATGGTATGTATGACTTGAGATTTAGGACAGATGTCAGGTTCAGAGAAGTGTGGTGTAAGGAAGATCATTTTTATTGGCATAGTAGCAAAAGACAACTTGTCAGAGTGATGTTGACTCCTTTTTTTGTATTGTTTTGGGAAGTCCCTTGGGAAGATGGCAAACGGAAAGGGCAGAGGAAGACCTGGCAACATCCCTAGCCAAATGGAAAATGTTGCTTTCCAAACAAGTAGGCTGTGTGGTGGTGGTGATTCCATTACCTTCAATTTGCAAAGAAGCAACCTTGGAAGAGCTGGGAAGAGGGTCTTTACCATCTCCAGTGTAGCCAGGGTGGTTCCTCCCTCTCAGACCTGCCTATGACTCGAGTTTGCACTGTTCCCATGTGTTGACTTAAATAAGGGACCTATTTAAAACACGGCAAACCCCTGTGCAGACATCGCTTCAAGGGTTAAGCAATTATCTTTCTGCCTTGCACAAGCATGCTCACCAACAGAAGTTAAATATTTGTAAGTCTAGGTTTAAAATATCAGAGAGCAATCCACCAAGTTAAATCAGACTTCTAATGAGATCAGAAGATACACATCTTTTTCTCCTGGCACTGATCGCAAGCTCCTGAGCTTACTTTTCCTGCTTTTGAAGAAGGCTAAGTATTTCAGGACAGCTTCATGGTCCAAGAGAGGCCCAGTGAAGACACTAAGCAAAACTGTGATACTTCCTTTTCTTTGTTCAAGAAGTGTATGTGGGTTGCATTCTTAACTTCATTCTGGTAACTAGAACAGTAAGATCTACAGTAATGATTAAAAAAGCCTTTGAATGAACTCCAGTCTCTCCTCCCACCTCCTAAAAGCTGGAGTGAAGTTCTATCCAGCTGTCATTGAGAACAAAAATTCAACCAGACACCTTTAGCAATATAAATCTTATTTACGTAAAGTCAATTCTTAATTAATATTGATGTACAATCTATAAGGCAAGGATCAAGGATGTCTGCTTCCACTTCCATGTGTGACCTGCACTCTATCCCAGACCTTATTCTTTACTGATTGCCTCTTTGGGCACATGACATTTATCTACCGCGATCTCTGCTGCATTTTGTCCCTCCTGTTCACAGAAATGATTGCAGCTGGAATTTGAGTGGAATTTCCTGCTCTCCCTGGTTTCCGTGTTCCCTCTTGCCATGGGGTCAGGACAGGAAGTGGGATTTTGCAGAATATTTTGAATGCAGTGTGGGAGACTTAAGAAAAAAGTGAGGTTAAAATGGTATCTGCTGTTGCATCTGCAGATGTGCCAGTGTTTGTTCCATTGTACTGCCCTTTATAAGGTCTTATGTTTTCTGTACACAATGGGATCCCGATTCATGATAAAGCCTCCAGACAGTTCTGCCTTATACAGATAACATTAGGAATGCCCAGAATAATTTGCAAGTTATTAGCTAAGTAATAAATTTCACAAGGCTCCACTGAACAGGCAGAATTGTAATTTGCAAGTAGAGAAGTGAAGACATAAAACTGAGCATGAGTTGCTGGCTTAGAATGAGAAGGAGAACCCAGGACAAGAATCACTTACCCTGAACTCCTGGCTGGTAGGCACCCAAGCACCTCTCTGTGCCTTCAGGTGTGTCTTTAAGAGCCCTAAAAAGATATGTTTCTTCCATGAGGTTATAACAGATTCCAGAGCCAGCGTGAGTGGAATAAACAGATAACACAGTATATTGTGTATTACCTCTGGTTTCCATAGCAGAAAGACTACTATGGACAAAGACTGCTGAACAGAAGCCTTTGAGGTGCATTGTCTTTTTTGTGGATGGAAGAGGAGGAGCAAGATGGTGTACAAAAGAGGAAGCTGGATACAGTCTGGGACTTGGAAGCCACAGGGTGATACTGCTTTTCTGCCTTCTCCATTGTGACTTTCTGTTCGTTCCCCATCTGGACAGTGAGTTTTCTCCTCTCCTCACATAGGCATTACAGGGATGAATGTGTTACAGGTTGTCAAGTGGCCAACTTGCCAGGAGATTGGAGACCTTGCAGTACCAACCATTATGGAGGGCTGTTCTGCATCGCGTCTCTGTCCTCCAACATCCACTCCAACCCTTGCAGCTCAAACACCCAGGGTCTGTAAGCTGTAAGGATGAACCAGATTCCCGTACTTTCACAGCAAGAGTCAGGCTCTGAGCCGTGGCCAGCAGAATCTGGCTGAGAAGCGTGGGAAACTTAACAGTAACAGAGAAAATCTGCTCTATCAAGGGCTGTTTTCCTGGGGCTGCAATTTCTGATTCATCCAGCACATTTTTTGGGTAATCTGTACTCCTGGAGCAACATTTGAAAGAGTGGAAAGAAAAGTATTTTATCTTCAAAAAAACAATTCATCCAACAAATTGAGAGGGTCATGTCAGTCACTAACAAAGTAAATGGAGCTCCTCAGGACTCAGACTGCCACCTTTTGCTGAACCCATTAACTGTTTCCTTAATGGCAGAAGAGTGAAGTGGATTTTCCTCTTCATTACTTTTAGGGTATGATATAGGTTTTAAAAGTGGATCCTTTCAGAAGGAAGGAATAAATTAATACTTTAGAGTTTTTTCCAGGCTAATTTTTGTGTCAATGCAGGATATTCACTTCACCTTATTTTCTCTTCAACTCTCTTTTTATTTAAGTTTGAAGTAGATAGTTTTCCTTCAATATCTCATTGTAAGCACCTCCTTTACTAGGACAGTTAAGAGATATTGATGTGATTGTTGTAGACATGCTTTGCTCAGCTGTTTCTCCACTGTAAGTTGTTGCAGTTGTCCAACAATCATAATTTTGAAATGTTTTAGACTACAAGTCAGGCAGGACCAAACTTATGGGAGAAGCATTCATTTAGGGTTGGTGCTTGTGTAAGACCTAGGAACAGCTCTTAAGGAGCAAATGGCTCTGACCCAGTGGAACCACTTGGGACCTGCCTCTTGCAGTCACTTACTTCAAAATTCTGATGTTTACTTCTTTAGCCAATCAACAGACCTTCAGTCCTACATTAACAGTTGGGACCTGGTGGAAAATTACCCTAAGGAACAGATGAACTTACTGGCTGCTTTTGTCAGGCAGGTTCATGGGAACTCTACCAAATTTCTGCCCCTTGCTCCTTCCATTTTACCTCTTGGTCTGGGACATGTCAAAGTGTGCTGGGCAATAGCAGGCATCCCATAAAGGCATGCCTAGAAGTAGCTCATAAGCCTGTTTCTAAAAGAGCCCTGCTTTGTAGGCAAGAAGCACCATGTGAATGATTTTGACAAAGGCTGTGAGCTATTCCATAGATGAGGAATATGATCAGAGTGCACAAAGCTGGTGCGAGATGACCTCAAAGTTTGCTACAACCATTGATGTAGACAAAACCTGAATGGCAGGAGTGCATGAATGAACATGAATGTTCAGTTTTCCTATATTGGATGCAGACTGTGTAGATGGAGACTGTCCAAACAAGCAAAACTATTCCTTGTCTTTTTCTTCAATAGTGGTTCCTGCTGTATAAAACCAATGAAATTGCCTTCCTAATGGGCTAATGGGATCTGAGAGGCAAGATGTCATTTCCACTAAAATATGTGTACAAACATTGACCATTTTTCTTTAGCATTTGGAATTTTTTCAATGGGATTTTGGACAATATTTGAGACTTGACATATGGGACAAAGTCTGCATGAAGCTTTTTTTAATAAACTTTCCAAGAAGAAATGTTGAAATATTTAATTTCTAACCAGCTCTGGATTTTACTTGGGGTAAATAGCATCCTTTGCTCCTTTACTTGCTATAGCCACAGCTGATGATACAATGTCATGGGAAGACTGAATACTGCCAACTGTACAGTACTCCTTATCACCTGGGCCGCAACTGTTCCCTGTGAATTACCTTGCTGCATGCATATGTGTTATTTCTGCTTCCTTCCTTTATGGTCCTGAATTAGGACTTCCTCCAACATTTCTGCAATAGAAACTCTACTATTTAGCTGTTTTCCACATTACTGAATGTGCTTCATAATTACTTTAAAATTCTTATTTTCACTGCATTCCAGTGAGATAAACTCTAGTGTCCTTACTTAAGAGACAGGGAATTAAGGCCACAGAAATATTAAGAGCTACACTCACAAAGGCATCCAGATATCTAACTTCTATTTGGTTTCTAAAGAGATTTTACATGTTGATACCTCTTTATGGACTGGGGTCTGAAAAACTATTTGCAGAGCCTAATTTTCAGGTGGACATGAGTATCACCTTACAAAAAAATCCTATGAAATTTATGTCCTGTATGAGTTTTCCAAAATCCTTCAGGAAGCCTGCAACTAAGCAAGGCACCAGATTCACATCTTCTGACACTGAGCCACACTACCTAATTGATGCATTTCATACTTGTAGGAATGTAGCCAATTTTTAATATTTGATCTTGGTGTGAACTTACTTGATGTTATAAATGTTGAATTTTTAGTGTGTTTTTGTACTATTACAATTATGAAATTGACTTCTCATTTTTATCTTCCTTCGGGAAACTGAGTAACCTGATTATTGGAATCGGTTCTTTGAAGCCTGCGATTCCACAGTATTTTTTTTTTCTTTAGGCTGTCTCCAAGCAGTGACACCATGTCTAGGTCTCATCATAACAGCCCTAATGAAAAAGCAAACTGAACAACCCATCATTAGGTTCATATGTCCTTTAGGATTCACTAATATTGCAGTGAGTCAAGCTGCAGCGCTATCGCTTTGGCTGCAGTGTTTTATGGTCTCCCTGACCGAGTGAAGTCACACGGTCATCGGCGCCGAGGTGTGGGGTGAGCAGCATGCTGTCTCCTTGGAAACTGCCAAGTTGTGCGGGAGGCAGGAGTGCATGTCCCAGAAACGGCAGAGAGGAGAAGAGAGTCTGATGCGAGATCTCCAGCCAGATTACCAGCGTGTTTCCTCGCTGGTTGGACATCCTGCCAGTGAGCTTTGGTGTCACTGGGAACCAAAACACACAGAGATCCCTGCCGCTACAGTGTGTGCAGTGGGCTGTCACCCTAAAGCAGCGCAAGCTGTGCATGGACAATCAGCAGTTCAGCCATCCACTTCAGTGCCTCCTTTCAGAGTTGTCGTCTTCCCCACATTATGTATGATTAAAGATACTGTGCTTACAACTAAGATGTTCCCAGGTGTAGCAGTGTGTTAAAATCCATGCTTGCCAACATTAACAGCCAATGCCAAATATCTTCCCTGCCATTGTGGAACAGCTTAATATTCTGTAGAAAGGCACTGCCAGCTTTGAAAATCAGAATATGAGTTCTCTGTGATTCCTCTGCTAAAGCTCTCCATTATCACAGATTCCCTCTATTTAGCTGGTGGTTCATTTCTTTGGTTGGTTTTTGGTTGGTATTATGGGAATCCCAGTTAAGACTTGCAGCCCTTCGGGGACAGGAGCTCCCTGGCCAGGTGCTATAGAAGGCAGGTCCAGCCCCAGAGAGCTCACAGGCGATGTGCCATGGTGCAGTGATGAATTGGACAAATTGGGCAGATGTGGTTTGGAAAAAAATTACTGCAGTGGGATACACAGAGTTTAGCAGAAAGGTCAGCTGGCTGCTTGATTAACAGAAAGCAATGGGAACAATCTGTAAGCACTAAGCACAAGTAAACGATAAGATATGGTTTACCAGAGGATAGGTAATTGGACAGGTTTTTGGCATAAATGGGTGCAGTGTGGAAGAACACATGGCAATGCTTAAGGGAGAAGTTGGCTTGCAGCTTCTTAGACTTGTCTGGGACACAGTAAACCCAGGAAGTTCCTAGTTTTTTTCTGCAGAGAAAAAAATTATTTTTTTTTAAAACACTGAGATTTAGTTCTACCAATTCCTTTTCACTTGTGCTCAGAAAAGTTTCCTAACTTTGTTTTTATTTGTTTTATATCTTCTATTAAATTTACAGTGATAAAAATTTTAAAATTTATCTTTTGGAACAAGTTTTCAGACTTCTTAGAAAGCTGCATTTTGAAAACAAAACATTACATTTTTCAAGGGAAAGCATTTCACCAAGAAACTCCTTGTTCATTTTCTTTGTCACACTTTCACAGGGAAAAATTTGTAAAAAGCACTAACCATGTTGAATGCTTTGGGTGGCAAAAATTTCCATGTTTGTTGAAAAGGTATTTTTCCTGAGAAACATTCTGATGAAAACACTTCAAACAACTCCTGAAATCAGAAAGAAATAATATTAAAAGGAATTTGCTAAAGTTTCCTAAAGGGAAACAAGTGTCCATGTTAGATAATTAAAAAGCAGGGACTCAGCCTTTTCTCAAACAACTGAACAGAGCTTCCTTGAACTCATCTTGACTTTTCAATGCTGTGTCAGAGTATGGAGATTAGTGTTGGAAAACATGCTGGAGACAGGAGTGAATGCTGCACTGTTTAAGAATGAAAAAACTGCAGACCGAGCCCTTTTTTCCCCCCCTCAGCTACAACTCTTGCTTCGGGAGACAGGATATGTCTCAATTACAGGAGTGCCTAGCAGCCGAAGTGCTGGATGTTGGTTCTCTCTGTAACAGGAGGCAGTCATTGCTCTAAAGAGCTTGCAGGCAACAAACAAAACAAAAAGGATAGAAAGAATGAAGAGGTTCAAGGACAGTTTTTGCTGATAGTGATTGGAAATCTGGATATAAACTCAGGCCAGATTACATAGCTGAGATGTTACAGAAAATGTTTACCTAGAAGACAGTGTAATCTCATCACAGGAGGTGGTAAGGAATATTGAGCATCCAGGCCCAGGAAAGGAGCAGTATGCTGGAAAGAGGAGCTGCACTGGCAGAAGTGTATAAAGAAAAATTATGCTCTTTTTTCAGAGGAAAATTTTGGATTGGAATGCAGTTCACTGCCTGAACTATTGAGGAAAGTAACATAGAAAGAGAGTGCTTCTGGGAGATTTCCATTAGAAATTGCAAAATCTTTTTCCCCCCTTTCTCTGCCCAATGCAATTAAACAGTAATAGGAGTGCGTTGCACAGTTTATGAAGCAATAATCCAGTTCCCAAATGGCTAAACCAGGAGACTGATGGCCAAGTCATTTATCCCAATGAGGAAAATAGATTATTTCTCAGGAAAGCAGCAGGATGGCATTGTTACAATTATTCTGCTGTCTGAGTTTATCAGTTCAAAAATCTAGATACCAATTCTTTCTCTGGGATCAGGTTCTGCTTTCCTTGCTTGCATTGCCAGCCCTGTGCAAGCAGTCCTGCTGACTTTGCCACGATTACCTGTGGAGCGAAGTATAGCTCTCAGTGGCAGGACGAGGGTTTCAAGGCTGCAACAAAACATGGTAGCTAGTGAAGTCAGTGCAATTTTGGCTGGGATACGTGGAGACATAACATTATGAAGTAGGAATGTAACAGCTCTCATGTGACTGCACTGGGGATATTGTGCTTAGTTCTAAGCACCTCGTTAACAGAAACGTATTAACAAATTGGAGGGGATCCAGAGAAGAGAAAGTCAGTTGGGTATGTTGATTTATGAATTAAGATGGGCCTGAGTGGCTGATGTCCAATCTGAATCCATACTGGAATGCCTCCAGATCTTGCAGATGTTTGTGGGTTCAGGACTTTATGATCTTGAGTCCGCTGGAGTCAGTGGAAAGATTCCCATTGGCTTCACTGATCGCTAGATTTGAGTTTGCTTGAAGAAACCTCGGCTGAACAGTGATTAAGGCTAAGGATATATATAAAACTTGGAAAAAAGAGTAAATAAAGGGGAATGTGATGTAAGCTTGGAACTATTAGAAGAGTGCAAATGCGAGGACCACCGTCTTGGCTGACATACTGGGAAAATGAACTGGGGACCTTCAGAGTTGGAAGCAAGAGCTTTTTAACATCATGAGCCAAGATGGTCAGACTGCAGTGTGTCCCTCTTCTCTGCATCTGGGAAGACAGCGGAGTGCAGGATGCCCTCACGGATGGCATTACCTCGGTCTGACAGGCATAAGGAACTCCTCAGCATTAATTGACAGAGCCATCATTTTAGGAGTAGAGTGATAAATTTAAGAAAAAGAAATTAGTTTTGCAGCCATTAACTGATAAACCAGACTCACAATACACCTGTATATTTTTTTGCATAAGCTTTCTGAATGAACAGGTTGGACAGCTACTCAGAGAGCATATTGTTCTTGCTGATCATTTAATTTTTGGTATCATAGGACTATGATGTAACTCCTCCTCTCTCCCGCACTGTACAAAATCAGCCCTTTCTCTGATCCTGAGATTGTGCATTAGGATATGGCCATAATTACCATTTGAGCTAGAGCTGTGTCTGCTACACAGGTGCTAGTCACTGCCCTGAAGCCATCTCCCTTAAATCTGCTGGTATAGCTGTGTGTTTCCTCCCTAACCCAGTTCTGGTGAAATGATTCTGACTGCTCCATCTCCACACTATTATGAAAAGTGTAGCTCATCTGGGTCGTTCTGACAGAGCCAGGTTGGAGAGTGCCAACATGTGCAGTAAAATCTGGACAGTTACTTCTATGGGGAGGGCTGCAGTAGCAGTCAGATTATTTGCTTAGCTGGAAGATGAGGAAATGCTCATGCTACGGGAAGATATGTGCAATCATGGCTGTGCAGGTTAAGTCTAATATGACACTGAAGAACTCGGGCACTCCAGATTCTGAAAATAGAGAAGATAACCAACACAGACCATGTGGAAAACAGTAAAAAAAATAACCGCCCCAACTTGATTCATGGTGAATAGCAACAAGAAAGCATGCTATATCTCATGGATTTTGTGTCATGGCTGGATTCTCTGTCCAAGAGAGGCTTTCCCTGTGGTTGAGGTGTTCTTGCTATTTCTTTCCAATATGAAGCTTCCTCCTGTAATATGGACACAGTGCTCACACCACAGAATTTTTCTTCCTGGGAGCACTAATAATGACTCTTTTCTCTACCCAATTCTTTTCCAGAATTTCATATCATAGAGGTTTCCACCCCATTTTCAGTTTGGCTGAAGCTGGCCAGCAGGTACATAAGTTGTTGGATGGGAAGAATGAAAAACAGAGACATGATGATCTCACAAGTTTTCTTCCTTAGTAAAACTGGCCAAAAAGATGTTTAGTTATGTATTCCCAACAGCATACAAATCTGACTCAGGTGGAGAGCCCACTTGTTCCCAGAACACCAAGAAACTTCAGAGTAATTTAGGTTAAAAGCCCTATTGTTTCAAAATCTGCATGTTTGCTGCCTGCTTTGTTCCCTTAGCTTGGCTGTAAAGCAAGAGTGTAACACAATGTTGATGCTGTGAGCCTTGCTTTTATATCCTTGCTGACATCTGCTTGTTTTGTATTCCAAATGCTGCTTACGATATAAAATCATATCCCAAACAAAAGATATTTCTCTACAAATAAGGAACCAATTAATGTCACAAAGTCTAAAACAATATATTAAAAATAAAAAAAAGAGAAAGCAATATCTGCTTTGAGTAACTATATTGAACTTTGAGTAACTGATAGTGCTGCTAATGTCCCTTGTAAGGCTGTTGGCTCCAGCCAGTGCGTGTTGTGATTGAATTTACTTAGTTCTGTATGAACAGTGGATCAGACAGGGTTTTTCTGATAATTTTTTTCAAAAGTACAAATGTGATGCTGGAAAGCCCCAACGGATGTTGTTTCATGTCAGTGACATAAGATGGGGCTAAAATCTTTCCAAACTTAGTACTGTAGGTGCCTTGGCAGACTTAGTAATATCACAGCAGGGAACAGCAACGTCACATCTGGAACATTATAAAATTGGCAATGCTGAAAAGGCATTAGTAAACATTATTAGAAATTCCTTGCAGGCAATTAGACTGCAACAATATCTTTGGAGAAAGTTTTCTTTCCTTTTGCATCTTTATTTCTATCTTGCTAATGAGAGACTAATGAGCCACGGAGTTGTTACCTAAGAGGAATATCTCAACAAAGCTCTAGTGAACTTAAAACCAGTATTTACAGACTGATGACTGTTCACATTCATTATATGTTTTAAATGAGGAGGGACTACAATAAAAAAAAAAAGAAAAAAAAGGAAACAGTTGTTCCTTGCTAAGAGAGTTCTGAAACTTTAAATGTCAGAAGTTTCCTAATGTCGAGGTTAGAGCCTTCCACCTTTACCACCATTTAAGTCTGAGCACAGCTATGTGTAATTTTTGTGTGTTTCTGCTTTGCTGTTATCAAAATACTAGTCTTCTCTAACTATTGCAAAATGTACTTATTGGTTTCAATGATTTCAAGAGATTTTTTTCTTTTGGTTTTTTTTTGCTTCATTAGGAAACCAGGTTAGTAAGCAAAACCTGTATGGACCCACTGTCCATGTAGGTGTCCATCGGCATATGCCCATTTCAATCACTCCCTGTTCACAGTTTTTTTGTGAACACAGTATCTCTGTCTTTTTTGTAGCTTCCTGATCTTGACTATCTGAAAGGCTGCAGGTAAGACATTGGAGAATCTCAAGCAGAGCACACTTACATTTCCAGACACAAGGAAATCACTCACAGCTTAGCAGCATCTCTGATACAAGTCTAGGGATTAGGGAACATGGATGGGACTTGGGAGCCATGGCTGAAATGAGTTGCTATGGTACAATGTTCCTGTGTGTCCTTGAGCAAGCCATGCATGGATAGTTTTTTAAAAACTTGTTTTCTTACAGGCTGGAGACCTAAATCCATCCTGAGACATCAGTCTGCGTAGCCCATGGACTGAGACAAACGTCTCTAGGATGTGCCCCTTAGGAGCCCTGAACACAGAGACCTTTGCAACTGGATCCCATTCAGTGCTTGAGCAAGCACTTAATGTCAAGTGAGGGGAATTTAGTCTCCAAAGAGTACAGTCACCCCAAACTGAGCATGTGTGACTGCACTATAAATCTGCTTGCACCTTCCTCTCCTCTTCCCACCCCAGAAGATCTTCATGTCTTCAAGACATAGTGGCAAAAGCAGCTTCACAGAGTCTTTGCTCGCAGAGATGAGGAGTGTGCAAACCCTTTTTGATTTAGAAACAGCTGTTTTGACATCATTCCCTTTGTGAGGATGCACAAAAGGTTTTGATTTTGTTCCAGACCAAGTTAGGAAACCTTGAATGTTGCCACAGAAGAGTTCTTGGGCTGCTCACTTTCTCTTGAATTTTCCAGGGTTATTTTCTCTTGGGATGTCTGGTTAACTTGTTTAAGTTGCCAGTTCCTCTTGCGTCTTGGATTTTTCACCTTGACCCTCTTATCCTTGGCTTCTCCCTTTTCCCAGTCTGTATCCCACATGCTTATTTGTTTTATCTCGTCCTTTACAGAAGCCATTGTGCTCACTGGAAGCTGACGTCTGGGTCTTGGCACACACTGCAGGGCTAACAAAAGACTGTAATCCAGGCTTTTGAACCGTTCATCCACACAGCTTTACGTCAGCTGTGCAGGGGTGTAAACCTGCGATTACCAAGCGCAGGGTGGCTATCCCACCTGTTCCATCATTTCTCCACCTTATGTGCACTCATTCTGAGGACTGTAAGCAATTACTCTGCTAGGTACTAAATACAATATGCAGCACATGGTAGTGTAAAATTATGGAATTTGGGGGTTTTAATGAGCTCAGGTGCAATACAAAAGAACTTTTTTTTTCCTGTCCATAAAATTATATGACTTGGAATCAGGGGTTTATACAGCCCTGGACAAAGCCATTTTATTTAAAGGGTGGGTGTGTGTGTGTGGGGGAATACAACAACAACACCCTAGCCCAGCACAATTATATGCAGATTTGTTCATAAATCTGGGCTAGAGCAGATGTGCTGCACATGTTGAAAATCCAGAGCATGTTGCTGGAACTTAAAACATAAACATGAACCTGTTTCCAAAGAGGAAAATCTGCTCACAGCGAGGAGCTGACCCTGTGCTTTAAACAAAGATCAAGTCCGTTCTGCCTATTGTGCCTTTGCCATGTGTTTACTTTCCTTACTTGGTGCCTAGGGTAGCTTAAGGAATAGCCAGAAGAAAGGAAGCAATTTACCTGGGTCAGAAAAGAGCCAGTGGCACTCTGGGCATAAGGAGACAAGAGGTAGGATGTGACCCAACTCACCCGGCTATCAAGGGTCCTATTAGACTGGGTCAGCAGTATCATGCTGGATCTCTCATCTGTATTTTTAGATGCTTGAAGTCTTTTGCCCTGTAGCTAAATGTTGTAGAAAAACATAACTGCACTTCACAGTGGGTAAGGCTGTAAGAAATAGTCTGCTTTAAACACAAACCTGCACTCTGTAGGTAGCTGGAAGTGAAGTTCCTGTAGCCGGCTGCGTGATTAAATTCCTTTGGAGGGTAGCAGGGTATGCTCTTGAAGACTCTGCACCCTGACTGAGTGCCACCATACTTGCTCTTCTTGATAGTGACAAGCTGAAATGCTGGCAGCCCCTCCTATCCAAGGCTGCGAGCTTCCAGGTTTCAGCATGGTCTGATGCATGTCTGATAGGTGTGGTAGCATGTGATGCAATTTTCTCTTTTCTTGTCTTTTTATTTTGTCAGAAAGGGGTGTGGGTTGCTCAAGGGACACTGAATGCAAAATACTTTCTTCCTGACCCTTGAAAAAGATTAGCCCTCCAGGTAAGGGTCCAAGGTGCCTTTCTGGTTAATATGAGACTGCTTACATCCCATCTGCTCCCACTGGGTGTTTAGACAAAGAAAGGAGTTCATTCTCCGTCACCAGGCGTGATGATGCCATGACCTACCTGAATACAGAGGCAGTGGTGGATGTGGACATTTGTGTGCATGTGCATGTGTTTTCTTAACTGTCCATGGAAGATGCTGGATTAAGGCATGATGTTGAAATCCGTGCTTATCCACTTATCCCTACAGGCTGGGCTGCTGGTGATATTAAGAACTTTGGTCTCTAGAACTCATGTACACATTCATGCCACTACTTGCCTTGGCAGTCAGCTGCAATATGCTGCTTATGGGAGGAGGATATTTGTCTGGAGGTTTCAGAGGTTGAGAAACCTGCACCTCTCTGGTAAACTGCTCATGTTTTATTTTTCTTTAAATCAAAGAGCCATGAAGGCGAATGACTGTTAAAAATAGTCAGGTTGATGTAGATGTGGGTTATGTCAGAAAGGGAATGAGCAGTTTATACTGAGAACAGTCACAAATAAAACATATCTCTTTGGTTAGTTGAAGGTAAGAGAGATGTGTATCTGGATCAGCCCACTACTTATTGCCACCTTTCCTGCCCAATATCTTTGTTTGCCACCTGTACAGCCAGGGATCGGGCTGCCCTGCCAGAGGTGTTATGAACTTTAAACCTGTCAAGGGCAGTGAGGTACCTCCATGCTTTGTTGAACAGGGTTGAACAGGTATCGTGATGACTAATTGAAAATGGGTTTTCATTTGAGAAACACTCACATGGAGAAACTCCATTAGCTAATCAGGTTCCCAAGGGGTTTTACAGTCTTGAAGCCCAAAGGTTCCTACCACTGACAGTACACAGCCCAGGCACCACACCACACAGACGAAGCTAAAAGGGCTGTCTTTGCTGACATGTTCACCTTAAACTGGAAATTTTAAATGTTCCCAGTGGCCCAACTATTTGTCCTTCCGCCTGACTACCGTTCAAACCATTGCCCGCAAATATGGTAAGAGGAAGAAAAGATGCATTATTATTAATAAATGAATGGAGCTATTTGCTATTTATTATTTAAGCCCTCAATACTGGCAGGCTTTAGTGATACATGAAATATATGCAAGTAATTTATTTATTAAGGAAAATAATTATTTTTCCCTCCATTCTGGAGCCCTCTCTGACCCAAGACAGCAGGGGGTTTATCAAATACAAATACGATGACTTGTAATTTTAGAGCCTTTCAGAGCACTGTAACTGACAACCTTTTTAACATAAGTACATTGAACAAATAATTTATAGAAGTATTCTGGGAATATTTTAGGGTGGTTTATTACTACTTCTGAAAGCTATGGCATGTTATTGATTTTGGTGTATTAATATAACCTAAAAGTGAGGGCACATGCTTGCCTCCTAATCCAAATCAGCTTTGATGGCAACCCATATATTTTACTGATAGGAGCCTTGAACTAACATCAGAGGTTAACAATTACACATCATAGCCAAAAGTTTAAGATAATGAATTTTGCTCATTACACACTGTCCAGCTTCTGCTGCAGGAAGTTCCCCACTACCCCGTCCTCAATGTCTCATCCAAATTTCTTCAGTATCTAGTTATCAGAATTTTGAAGCCTTATTCTTGCATTTGTGTCATGCAATTTACATTGTATTCATGAAGGCTTCCACTGAGAAAGTGTAATCATCATTACAGTTTTCTGTATGCAATAAAAATAGCGTATTTCTCCTAAAATGGGATTGCTTGCTTGCTTTATGTTTTTTCATATATATATGTGTGTGTGTGTGTATGTATATACGCAGGCATAGGTATATATAACAATAGCTGTAATATATACATTACCAGATGTGGGTATTTCTCTGTTTCATTCTTTGCTGTTCCTGGAGTACTGCTCCTGGGCACTACAGAGACGTTCGGTTCCTCAGTCTGCTTCTCTCCATCTGTCCAAAGGGCCCAGAGCAGCTTCAGTGCAGCGTGCCAGGAAGATTGACTCCTCTAGCCCTTGCTTTCCAGTGACCTGGGTAAACCAGACCAATTCACCTGGTTGCTGAAAACTGTCCAACGGTACCAATACCTAATCATTGCCATCGTGCTGTGCATGTCAGCCAGATGACTCATTAGAGGACCCCAAGCCGCACCACCAAATGTGTGCTTCTTTTTTATCTCTTCCTGAGTTTTCTCAGTAATCTTCTCTGCTGACAATTAGTTTCACCATAGTTATCTTAGTTCTGGAGAGCTTTTTATCGGACATTTAGTTCTTGGCTTTAAAAAGCAATGGTGGACAGTTTTTAAGTGCATTGACATAGCAACTGTGTGAATGAGGGGTCTTCTTTAGCTGTACTTTCTTAAGAGCATCCAGATTGTTTAATTGCCATTATCTCCCTCCTCTTTCAACAAACAATGGTTCTTTTATCTCATCTTTATGTTTTCCTGATCACTCAGTGGTGCCATCAGTGATGGCTTAGCCATGGGAAGTCCTGGCTCTGCCCAGCTTGTTGAGTGGGTAGAGTCCTTTGGGACAGCTGTGCAGCGTTGGGGGCCATTAATGAGGAACAGACAGGCAGCTTCAACAGCAGAGTGAGGGAGAAAAGTGAGGGGAGCTGGTAGAAAAAATCCTACCAGATTTGTACCCTGCTTCAAACTTTCTGGGAACTCCATGGCTGGGGCAGTCAGAGACTTGTGCTGCACTTCACCAGCTCTGGCCCCTTGTTGCTCTCCTTTGCTGCTGTCAGCACGGATATAACAGCATCACGATGCTATCGCTGCTGCTGCTTAGATTAGGAAAGGCATGGGATGCTTACTGGAAAAGACTCTTAAGTCTTGAGGTGCTGTTGTCCTCAAAGCCAGAAAGACCCTTGCTTACCTTTACTCCATGATTTCTGTTTAAAAAGCCTAGGCATGGGGAAGGGCGTGACGTGGATTGAGAAGCATGCATTAAAATAGCGTAAAATATGGACTTTTTTTTTATTTGGGGTAAGGAATTCAATCAAAATAACTCTGGAGGGGGAAAAAAACCATACAGATCTTGAGGAGCAGGGAATAGGCCATCTGGCTGAACATGCTGCCTGTTAAAATGTATCTTAATCCCCACATCCTGCTTTTTTGCCATATGCTTTGCTGTGTGAAAAGTCAGGTACAAAGCAGTGCCCTTAAAAGAGAAGTTTAATTCCTGGTCACCTAAAAAGGTGACTCCTAATTAAATCCAAAAGAGGCATTTTATATTCATCATACTAGATTTACTCACATCTTTATTTTCCAATAAAATGTGCTTGCTCCTCCTGTCCTTGTGGCATGACTGATGTCACTTCCCACCCAAGAAGTTCCTGGAGGAAGGACTTTTTCTTCCCCTTTTTTACACAATTTAAAATGTGCTTTACTGTTTTTAGTGGTAAAATGCCAGCACCATTTGTGTCCTGGTGTAGTTAATATCCTCATTCTCAAAGGAGGAATACCAAGGGCCTTGAGTTGGAATAGAAGTTACACCCTATATGCCTGCTTCCTCTGCAGTCAACCTTTAATGATTGGTAAATAGTAATATACTGGCAAAGGAGACAAGATGCCTAAATGCAGTGCTAAGCAATTGCAAATGTAAATTAGCTCTTGGGCCTTTCACAAGCAGGGTTTTATTGGTACGGGTTTTGGAACATACTGAGCAGGGCTTGATACTGAGGAACATTTCTTAAACTTTGTGATTTTCAAGCTCCATAAACTTTTTAAGCTTTCAAAGCAAATCGTCAAGCCCTGGTTGATTCACTGGTCTTCCTGCAAGTTGGTCCAGACCTTTAATATGGCTTTTGTGCTGGAACTTGTTTCTCCCGTTGTCACAGAGTTAGACGAAGATGGGGCCCTTTGGAAAGGTCTGTCAAACCCTGTAAAAGCTAATGGGAACCAAGGAACTTGAAAATCTGTGAATAAACTCAACCATTCATACACCACATCCCTTGCATAGGATAGTCCAGAACAGTGGTGGGACAAGCAGGCAGTTTGTCCCAGATCTCTCGTTTAATAGGATATAGACAGGCCCACTACAGTATCGTATTTCCTAATGTGCAATAGACTGCATGAACTACAGCACTCCGTTCCTCCAGGTGCACGTGATACAGAGAGCTCCTGTTGTTGTTTTGGGTTCTTTATTTTTAGGTTCAGTAGATTTTATTGGGTTATTTTCCTACCCTGTGAACACAGGCACCAGGTAGTCAATAACAATTGCTCCATTAAAAAGGAAAAATAAAATCTTCAGTGTTGGCTGCGCACACTAGAAATAAAAAAAGGAAGGGGGAAAGACGAAGAGAAAAACAGATGCCAAACATTGTTTTACATGTCACAGAGGCTGCTGTTCTATAGACCCCTGTCTTTGAATTAGTGCAAGTACGATGTTACAGAAAAGGTGCATTGTAACTTCTTCCACTCTTTGATATTATCACCTCTGAAAATCAAAATGCTTATTTAACAGCTGCATTATTTTAAATTAACTTTTGTCTTCCAATCTGGGAACATTTTGGCCCAGACAGGACTCTCCTGAGGTTACAAACAAATCAATTGGAGGGCCAGGAATAGGAGACGAGTAGGCCTTCTGCATTCCTTTTAGCTACCAGACCTCCTTCAGCTCAGAATCACATTGCACCTGAACCTGTAGCCAAGCGAACACTGGAATTTTAGTCCCAGAAGGGATGAGCTCCAATTCCTTCTCTCCCATCGCCTGTAAGTGCTTGGTTGGCGTTCAGCAGCTCCCCGGGCTATACTCTCCCTTAACGCTGCTACTTCCACTGTCTCCACAAAAAGCAAAAAAACCCATGTCTTCTGCACCTAAACATTCGGCTCTGAGCACCAGTCACAACTGGTTTGTGTTCCCTGCTTGCTTCTGCCATTGAAGCTTTATTTAGGCTTGATAATGAGTGAAACAGTCAAGTGTAAGATTTTAGGTCTCTGCTCAGACGAATTGTGCATGGTACATGCCGAGCAGCCCGAATGTTTACAACAGCCTGTGACAGAACGTGTTACTCATTGCGACTTGAGGCACTGCCATGGAAATATGGCACATTGCACAGAAATTGCTTTTGCAGCAAGCTGAAAGTCGTGTTATTAGGGCTTGCTATTGGATTAACCCAGCGACATGCAATCAGCCCGATACCAGCAGCAAGGATTTATTACCAGCCAGAGCTCACAATGAAATCGTGGGGTGTATGGGTGTGTGTGTTTTTGTGCATGTGTGTCGGTGCGTGTGTGTGCCTGATTGCTGTGAGGGACAGAGAGAGCAACCGAGCTACACGGTGGCTGGGAGTGGGTTTCCGCGGTGTGGCACCGCATCCGGAGCCCTTTGCAGCATGTCATGTCCTGTGCTTGGGGTTAAAATCTCCTCCTATGGTGCTTAGCCTGCAAACTATTTGTGTCGCTGGAAGGCACTTGAGGATGAAGGAGGGTGCAATTTGTGTCTCAGTTACACAGATGGAGCCCATTGAGGTTACAGGGTAACTCAGGGTAGTGGTAGGTCCCAAAGTCTTTGCCATTTAGCTCACCAGTGCTATGAATATTCAGATTACATTCTCTCTGCTGATGCTGCCCCCCGGAGTGCCAATTTGTTTCAAAGCTGTTAGTGTTTTGGGGGAGATATGAACACCTGTCCAGGGGGAATTGGACTGAGGTATCACCCGTTCAGTTTGCATATAGTCCGGCAAACTGCCGACAGATGGCACTGACTTTTAGCCACGGTTTGCCGACTGTTGCCAATGTCTTACCTGGGACTAAAGCACCAAAAAGCTGCATCCTTCACTGCCAACTAGGATCAGCTGTAATTTACCTCTTTTATCCATGCAAATAGCTTAGAAAAAAGCAAAATATTTCTACTTTTCCTTGAAGCTGTTTGACCAATGTCCAGTCCCCACTTCACTCCAGTCCTGTGAGACACAAATAGTAATTTTGTCAAGAAATGTCAGTTTTTCTCAATTACCAGCCTGTGGGTAACCAGATCGCCATTGTACCTGGCAATAATGAGCAAGTTTTAATGTAAAAAAAAAAGCCAACTAATGAGGTAATTAACCAGTTATTATATGATAATGACTATGCACTTGCATGCTTGATGGCTTCATTGTAATTAAAAACTTTTAAAATGTGCCTGTTTGTGACCTGTAACACAACTAAGAGGTTCTGAGGGTTTGGGCTTTTCTTTCTTTCTTCGTTTTTTATACCTATAGTTTTTCTGTCTCTGAGCCCTCTGATCTGAAAGCAGTAAAATTACATATGAGACTCAGAAATAGATTTGACTCTATGCAAATTTTTTGGAGGAGATAGAGGACTGCAGCCTACACACCAGTGACCACTGTGACCTGAGCTTTCCTCAATGGGGCAAAGAGTATTTGTTTTGCATTAAATCACAGAGTGTTAAGAGACACTGCAATTTGGATCTTTGATTTAGCAGAAGATTTAGGCTGCTGCCAGAACAGTACTTCAATACTTTAATTTAAAACTGAGTATGAACATTGTTGAAGTAAGTGGAAGTGCCATGGGTTCAAGTTAAGCATGTGCTTAAAATATTGCTGAATCAGCTGGGAGCATCTAAAAGGCTGCCCTTTCTTAAACTTTAAATCCACAAAAGGAATAGTCTTCATCTGAGTAACATGTACCTTGTTGAGATTCTATCCTGAGTGCTTCTATCTAACAGCGTTGAGGGATCAATAACTTCCTATTTCTTCAGAATATTTTTTCCTGTATTTAAGATTGCGCTTGTTGCTACAAGAGTCTTTTTCCTTCTCCTTTAGATGTCCCTCCCCAGTTGGTAATTTATTATTATTTTAAATCAGTACACACATAAACATTGCTATTTTAATTAGGGAGAAGCAAACAGAAGTCACAGGCTATAAGGCACTGCGAGTACGCTTGCTACTCTCACATTTTAATTATTTATTGGAGTAAATAAAATTAAATATTTTCATAGCAATCCAGAACAGGATTTGAAGTAATTACTCTGTCAAATTCATCAAAAATTCTCTCATCAAAATAAAAACCTTGATGCCATTGAATAATTTATAGTACAAATACACAGAAATTGTAAAGTATTATAAATAGAAAACTGCAGGGTAAGTGAACATGAATTAGTTAAGGGTTATGTTTCTGAAAGAGCCTGTCATAAGCTGTATAAATTTTTAATAAGTGTTTTTGAGGCCTAATTTTCAGTGTACAGTATATACCAACAACTACAGGAAACAACCCGAAAATGGTGATTTAGAAACACAGCTGTTTATGATAGAGGCCAGATTGTGACTCCTCTTCCTAGGCCTTTCTCTCATACAATTTGAACTAATGATGTTTGCCACTGAATGCCGATGGCTTAACATGAATCATCTGCCTAAATAGCAAATACATTAAGTAAACCTAATCTCTATTATTATCTATGAATACCAAATGCTGGGACAATATCTAGCCTATTAAAACCCCAACTGTTCGGTGAAGCATCTGTACGCCGATGACTTAACACCGGCTTGCCTGTGCTCAGTTTTTGATAGGGTTTCTGGTGTGACTGAGGATCTCTCCTCCTTGTGCAGGAGCTAGAAGGGGCTATTGGTATTCCCTGGCACCCACAGGGCCTGACCCTGCAAGCTGCCATCTTCCCACTAAGTGTAAAAGGAGCTGGAAGTGCTCAGCACCTTGCAGGTTGATGGTAACTTTTGCATTCAATCTTGTAATGCTGAAGGTGACTCTCCATCTTACTGGTAACCAATGGTGTGTCAGAGGCAAAACCTCTGATCTCAAGACCCCTGACTTCTGTTGTTCTTCCCTTTCTAATTCTATTGAGTTCTGGATCAAAATTCTCTGCTAAAAGGGCTCCCATAAAACAAATTAGCAACAGATCTGGACCTTCCCACGCTAAAGCCGTTGTTTTCAGTGGATCAAAGATGGATACAAATATCAACAGCATTTTAAAAAAACTACCACTGCCAACTCATGGTAGAATCAAAACATAAAACTTCCTCCTTCACGGCCAAATGAAACCTGAGATTTATGGTGGGATCTGAATCTAAGGCAGCAAAGGAAACCTGCTGCAGCTCTGCTGATGCCAAGAGAGCTCTGGATGCAGTGGTGTAAGGCTGAGGTAATGCCACTGGAGTCAGTGGATTTGTTCTGACTTAATCCCATCGTAATGAAGCCTGGAAGTCTTTTTTCACTTCCTTGTTATAAGGTCATTAGGCAAATTCTACTTCTATTCCTAAAAGTAGTTCTAGGAGTTAAAGAAAATAGATTTGGTGCCCTTTGCTGTTTATTCTATTTTAAGAAGGATCATTTAAGGGAGGTTTTTTCCTTGGCTTTCTTGTAGCACATCACCATTTTGGTAGACATGTCAGTTCAGATCATATCTGGCTAAAACTTTGTTTTTTGAGAGCCAGTAAAGAAGCATGCACTTTTTTGATCGATATGCGTTACAGAAATAGACACAGGTAATGATTTTCAGACAGCTAAGCCAAGGAAGCTTTATCAGATGTAGAATATGCTATCTCATTTCATGCATGCATCTACCTCTGGCAAGGTTCTTTCTATTTCTGGGACCTAAAGGGCCTCAGCAAGGTAGTTCTGCTTGTAAATCTCTGCTATATCAGAAAGGTCAATATATAAGATGCAGAGCAGGCACAGAATGACAGGAAGTGGGAGCAGGATTGGAACAAGTTAAAAATTGCAATCCTTCTCTGCTAGAAAATGAAAAGCCGTGTACAGAACTCATGGGAACAGTTAGGAAGTACTCAGGAAGCTTTGGAAAGCTTTGGCTTACGCAAACTTAAATGTAGCTTAAATTTTGCATTGTTTGTCTGTACAAGGTGAAAAACACCTAGCTTGAATATAGTACAAGACAAATCTATCGACTGCAAAGTAGACATAGGAATTTATTGCTGTACTGTTTCTCTCCCCATTCATCAGCCAAGATTTTGCTAACTGGCTGCATTAGCAGTGCCACCAAGCATTTTGTGGAGGTTTTCAGTGACTCAGGGATTTAGTCCTCACCTAACTCTGTGTTCCCCATTCTGGATGTGGGGAACATTTGCCTAGTACCCCAAAGTTTACATTGCTTTACATCAGATTGACAGCAAACAAGTTTTTAATGACTATTTAATTAAAGAGAAACCATTTAATCATTTTACACTTAGATTTTATCTATAATAAAGCTTCCTCTTATAAATCTAGGCTACCAAAGTCTGCATGGAGCACAGAGATGGAGGCTTCCATGTATTAGTTATTCACTGGGTCCTTCCTTTCTCTCTGTTTAATAATTGATAGGCACAATCGTTCCTCCTACTTCTTCACTGTAGTCAATAGCGTGTCATCCTCTGCTGTCATCTCAGGTCACCTTCCTGAACTGCTTAGGTTTAGGAGTCAAGTCTGATATAGACAAGTTAAAACTTTTGATAGTAGAAAGAGATATTCATTTAATGTGTTGGTTGCTAATCATTAACAACCCGTTTTAAAATAAGAAAGTAGCTCGTATAGGGAATCGCTTAATTTCCCTAAGCACATTTGGGTCTCACTTGCTTTAAAGACGTGCTCTTAGCTTGATTTTTCTCTTTGGGTTTGGGGTCTTTAACATTTCCTCTTCTGTTGCTTGTGGTTTCATTGTAACATTATTCTTACTGCTTTTCCTCTTCCATCTATTTCGCTTTCTACTCCACAAGGATATTGTAGTTTTTTTGGACGTCAAATGGAACGACAAAGGGAAAAAATCCCCGCAATTCTTTTTTCAAACTATGAATAGTTTTCCTTTAAAAAAAAAAGTTCTGGTTCATCTGCAGCCAAGTTTATTGGAAATGACAGCTCAAAAGTTCAGTGAGTGAGTGAAGTTCCTAGAGATCAGAAGCCCTCTGCTGTTTCTACTGTTTCCAGGCCTCAATACAAGGGCACCTTTTGGAAGTTTCAAGGTCAGCTGTAGGTCTATTATTATGTTGAATGGAGAGGAAATAATTTTGCACTTGTATCCAACTTCTTGTCATCTTTCTCCTTCCCCTACTTGGCTTCTTTGTAGTACTTGAAGGCCTCAGCTCCATCTCTTTTGGCCATTGTAAATGGTTTGATTGGTGTTGGCCATGTTATCCCTTCTTTCCTCTTTATAAAGAGCAAATGATCATGTTGCATTGAAGAAGCCATTATTGCCATCAAACAATTTGCCTTAATTTTCACCTTCTCTGAAAGTTTCAACTCCTCATCAACATTTCAGAAGGAAGTAACTGTGTTCGTTTTCAGTAACTGAGGAATCCTACCAGTTCTGATCCACACTTTGGATAAGTTGTAGCGCAGAAACCACTTTGGACAAAGGATGCACTGGTCTTTTCCTTTTATTTTTTCCTCTTTGCTGCTTCTGTGTTGTGGTTTTTTTTTTTTTTTTTTAAGCATTTGTTCAAGCCCCCTGAAGCAAAGGCAGAGACATGAATCTGTACAAAGTTCCATTAACCAACCATCTCTCCTAACTGGCAACATGGAGCACTCTGGGATCAAAATTGTGCATGTTAAGCCTAGAATCGTAGCTTTATCTTCCTATGAAGGACTCAGTCTGATGTGTTGGAATCAAGCATTTGCAGAAAGCCCACCCACAGATATTTTTTCTTAAACATCTCTTGGCATCTTTTCCTCTTCTGTGCCTAGGAGAATATTGCTATAGTTGGTGCATTAGTCTGGCTCAGCCCTGTCTGACTGTCTGAAACATAACACCAATTCAGCAACGTGCTCCTTGCCCTACCTCCCTTTTTCTGATTCACAGCAAAGATAAATGGGACACCAGGACATGTCCCTCTGAGTTACTATTTCTGCCAGTGACTGGTTTTAAACCAGGGCTCAGGATTTAAAAAGTAAGTGCTGTTATGCCCTAAAGCACCTCCTGTGTTTTGCTTGGCATATAGAGTTAGTAGCAGTTTCTTAACCACTTGGTTTTGCATATGGTCACTGGGGCTGAATGTGAAACCAGAGAGCACCTTCAGCTCTTAGCTCTGATAATTTCCTCAGCTTTTATGAAATTACTCCTAACTGACACCAGCGTAACATGGATAAGGACTGGAGCCTTCTCTCATCCCCAAAACACTGGAATGATTCTCTCTTCAGAGCTTACAGAGTGCTTTTCATGGATTATACCTAAAGTGCAGAATGCGTTTGTCTGAAAACTAAAGGCTAAAGCACACTTCAAGTCTGAGAGGTTTTAATGACAGGTCAAAGGGAGCATCAGAGAAAAAAATAAATATGTAGAGGCGGAAACGTGTGAGGGACTTGCCTGGCAATAGCAATCGTCTTAAGTAAAATGACGGGAAGTGCCTTCAGGCAGCTTTGGTTGTACATGCTTATGACTATCTGCCACTTTTATGCTACAGTGGCAGCACCTGATCTCAGGGACTGCAGTGTCATCTGGAGATTGCTATTCAGAAAGTTATGGGAAGTCTCTATAATTTTCCTAGGAGAAAAGAAAAAAATAGCACAAGGTCAGACTGGTGGGCAAGCTTACTACCTACTTCTGACCTGCCCAGAGTGGTTTGGCAGGTGTGAGGAAGTCACATTAGCTCCCAGCTACATATCAAGTGGATTTTCAAAGAGCTTTTGCTGACTTATAAAACAGAACATGGTTTGGGGTTTGAGTATTTATCTGAGCAGCTGTCTCCCTCTGTATGGGCCTAAGCACTGTTTGACATCATCTAAAGCTGTTTTATTGGCCGTTCCAAAACAAACAAAACGCAAATAGGCTTAACACCTTTGGAAGGCAACTGCTTAGTTATTGTGTGGAATTCATTTTGGGCTGGGGATCTGTAAAGCTGAGTAAATACACTGATTTGAATCTCAGCTGCAAGCTTACCTTTTAACCTGCACTTGTTCCTTCTTCTAATAGAGCTTTTTCCCGAACCACATATTATTGTGCCTTTATTGTCAACTGCCTGGCATGCATATGCATGAGAAATACTATGGGCTCTTGCTTTGAGTTGACACTACCTAGGAAAGAGTTGGAAATAAAACCTGCACTTCTGTCCCCACTCTTCTTGCTTTACAGAGGGTTACTCTTGGGCTGTTAACTTGAAGATCTGGAGCTCTTTCACATCCTTAGCATCTACTGCCTTTGGTGGAAGGACTGACCACTGGGCAGCTACATCATCTTCCCTTGAGGAGTCGAGGAGGGTTGTACTGAGCAGTTGCTCCTCTCCAAGTCCTCCTTGTCTCTTGTGTGGCTGCTGCTGAAAGTGCTGCTAGGTGCTTTACTGATGATACTGGAGGCTCTGATGTCTTCAGCCTATCAATAACCTGCATTAAGCGGCCATTGCTTTTAGAACGGCTTGTGCAATGACTGAGAGAATTGACTCAAGGATGAAGGTTATCTGGCTGAAGGTCTGCTCAGGTCAGACAGATAATACTTACAGGAAGCAGGAAATGTCTGGTGAACTGGAAGAAAAGGGCAGCAAGGGGAGCTGAATCCTTCCTTCCTATTTGCTACTTTCATGATGTTAAATCCGGTGACATGAAGTATCCCAATTTCCTTTCCCAGGGTCTTCCTAGGTAGCGTTTTATATCTGGGCTTACAGGCACAGTGTCAAGATATTATTTTCTTATGAATTATGGTCACTGCTTATGTTTTGGAGTAGCTATGCACCTCGAAGTCTTTAAACTTAACCTAAAAAAATCTCAGACTTTTCAGTCCTAAATCTTCATCTAGAAAGTTAGATTCATATTTAGAAGGTGCTTGTTTGTTTTGCTGTTTTAATTTACTTGATTTTTCTTGTGGCGTGCCCTGAGAGACTTCATGTTATCATGCTTTGAGCTGGCAGCTGGGCAGGAAGGGCATCATGAGAGTTCCTCAGTGTCTTCATTCTCCTCAATTTCTCTCTGCTTCCCTCATAAGAGTCATGAGTGCCCTTGCATTTGTTTAGCACTCTGGGAAAATAAGAGCAATATGCTGGTGTAATTTCCTCAGAAAAGAAGCGAACTGCCTGGGCTCCTTGAGCCAAAATTCAAGAAAAAGAATAAAGATTTTGGGTGCTTACCTTGAAATACCTTTAATACCTGAAATACTGGGAGTTAAACCTGGGCCAGAGCTGCTTGACTCTCAGCAAAAACCAGACATCTGAAAACCTGGGCTTTGGGAACTGAATGCTCCATAAAAGGGAAACATCCCCAAACTTTCTGAAAGTCTCTGGCAGTGTCGCATTATTGAAACAGGGACCTGTCAGTTTGTCTATTGGCTAGGTAAGGTCCTTGTGTGACCTCCATTCCTGGGTCATCTCAGTACCTTAAGATCTTTTACACTTTTTATGTTCATGGGACCAGATTTACACAACAGAATATATCTGATTAAAATCAAGAGAATATAACTGATTCCCTGACTGAAATGGTCCCCAAACAGTCTTTGCTTGCATTTCTTCTAAAGCCAGTTTTGCTGGAATTTTGGAAAGTGCAACCAGAATCCCCCAAAACAGAGCACAAACACATGCACCAGAATAGATATGTGACCCCCTCACCTTGTGTTCCCACATGGCAGCACTTACAGTTGCCACAATGGCACTGCATTGGCTCTTATAAATGATTCTGCCACCCCACACCGTGATTAAGTATTGCTGTTATAAACCAGGTACCTCTCATGTTAATAACAACATCTGTTAACTAACAAATTGCTCATTAACCAAGAGTAGCAATGGATTTCACCAGATTACAGCTCTGCAGGTCTTTTATGAAAGAGCTATCAACAAAATGTTGTGCCTTTTTTATTCTTTAAAGATTCAAAGTAATTTTCTTTCTTTTTAGTATTGAGTTTCTTAAAGCAGTGGTTATCCATACACTTCAGTATTATGTAAAAGCACTGTAAGATGATATTTAAAAAGAACAGGTACTTTCCCTTACTATTTAACAGAATAAAGGGTCTTTTCTATATGCTATCTTTGAATGGATTCCTGAACAATGCACCAAAACTTAGCTATAAACACACTACTGTCATATAATAGACTCTATACTTTACAATACCTACAGGGAATCACTTTTTAAAGTCTATAACATACAGTAGTCTTTTTATATGACTGAATGATATAAAAATAATAATTGATAAAAAATAGCAATAAATCTGGATTTTATATCATGCACTGAGCAAAGTCTAAATTAAACTACTGTATTAAACCTTCTATGAAGTAGACCTAATTAATTAAAAACACCAGGGTTAAGCAATTTAGCCATCAATCTCTTAGCTTAAGTGGGGGATGAGGTACATATGGTAGCTTACTGAGGAAGAAAAATGAAAGACCTGTTCTCTCCCGACTCACATTGACATGATCTAGGGGAGGTTAAATATGAGCTGCTATTCCCAGGGAGATGACTTCTACAGCTCCTCCAGCAAGATGACTTTCCCAAAGCCCTCGGCAAGTTGGAGTGTATCACTTATCTCCTGCTTCCAGAACAGCAAGTAGAACAAAGCAGGCTCGCAACACCTTTCTGAAGGAGTCAGATGTTGATTGAAATGGCAGTGGTGCCACGGCAGAGGGATTTCTCTAGTTCAAACTCGCTAGTTACATTGCTGATGCAATGGAGTTTGCCAACACTCCCAGGAAGGAAAAGGAGATGCTGATGTTTCCTTTCTTTCCAGAGATGGGTCCTGGCCCTAGGAGCATCACTCTTGCATGCTGAACACTAGGCCTGAGGGTGATACTCAAACTGAGAGAGGAGCAGGACTAGAGGGTGGCCAGTGGTACACTTTTTCGGAAGGCAACCTCAGCAGAAAGGCTGATGGCAGTGACTTGATGGATGGTTTCAGTTTCCAAATTGTCAATGCATTTTTAAGACGGGGGCAGCTCAGGAAACTGCTAGCTGAAAATTTTCCGTTCAACCCCCTCTCACCACATTTCTTCCAACTGTTGACTTTTTGGTCAAAACAGAAAGTTTTGTGAAAAATTTGAGATTATTTTTGTTGCAAGTTCTCTGTTTTTCATGGAATGACCAAGTGGCCAAGGGATGAAACTTCTAGGAGCTAGTTAATTTCTAAATTCAGATTTGATGTGCCTTTTCACATGGCTCCCTCCAAAACAATGGTGATGGAAGAAGCAAAATATGTTGCTGCACATTGATGAATGAAAAAAACCCAACACTGGTTAGATGTATTTTTTGGAGTCTTTGGCTCTTCACCATCACAGATGCTATGAATAAGAGATTTCCTAGGCTCTTCCTCAACAAGGGCACAGGCATTCAGCTGGGTTGCTGGTGGGTGAAGCTGTGGGTAGTGACTTGGAGGGCTGAGTTTAGGAACAGATCATGGAGCATCTTTCATTTTCTTGGGTTCCACAGTGAGAACTGTTGTTCAGTGCTCCTGGTTTTTTTTAGTAAAATAATCATGTTCCATGTGTGGACAACAGTATGCTTAGAATAGTGTTTTAATCATTTCCCATTCTCTTAACTGGATCCCATTTCCTCAAATTTTGCAACCCCCCAGGTTGCATGTGAATGTAGCTGTACCGTCAAGATGCTGCAATTGCCCAAGAGAACTCTTAGCCAAGGACTTTGCATGGAAGTAGAAATAAAATTCAATAGTATTTGAATTCAGATGTCAAAAAGTGATGCAAAATTATAAGCAAGCCATACATTGCTTAGTGTTTTGGTAAAAACTTCTCAAATACCACACAGATGGACTTTCTGAAAGCCTAAACAGTGAAATGGAATAGAGTTGAGCATCCATTGTGTAACACCTAATCTATTCCTGGTACCATTCCTTTAATGTACTATTTCTTCATCGACTTGTATCTCCCATGAAACCCTCAGTCAATGTGATGATTCATATTGCATGCACATGCAGGTCATCTCCCCTTTTCACCTCCCTGCTGCTTTTTTTTTTGCCCCAGACCTGACAACCTAAGGGTGAGGTTTCATGTGCACTGAGCAGCTCTGATGAAGAGCTGCACCCAAAAAGTAGACTCACTCCTGCTGTATACAAAAATCCCCCTTTGGATCAGAACTGGAAATTGTATCCTTATGGGATGAGTTGATTCAAATGGCTGATCCAGAAGAAAAAAAATTATTTTGCCAGTCAGCCAGATGCCTGAGCTGTCCAGTGACCATATGATGAATACATCCATCAAGGAAGGGAGAGACAGAGGCATGTGGTTGTAGATAGAGGCTGAAGTGGGATCTCCTTTTTGGCAGGGGCTTTCCATTTGACCAACTTGGCTGTAATGTGAAGATGGACCCTTAGGAGTAGCAAAAATCCCCCACATCAAGGCCAGGAGTTAAGCTTGTTTGCAGGCTCTTGAGATGGCAGATGTATTTGTGGTTGGAGATGCACTTCAAAGTTCAAGTGGCACTGGGAACACTTCGCATAATGTGCAGCCCACTTGAGCTGAGCTAGTGAACATAGGCAGCCGCTGGGAATCGCATGGTGGCTCTTAGTAGAGGAAAGCCTAAACCATGAAGATCTTGCTCATTATTTCTTATTCATCCTGTATCCAAGCAAACCCTTCATTCTGTAGAGGAGAGTGAAACTAAAGGAGGACCTTGAGACTTGGCCTCCTGTAAAATCCAAGTTTACAGGCACTTGTCTCTCAGCGATCCTTTAAAAGAAATTACTCTGTGATATGTGCTCCTACAGACATGGCCTTTTACCTCAGGATTGTTATGGATCTAGCATCCTAAAATCAATACTTCATAAAGGGGATTCTAGGAACGTCAGCTAGGTCCCTAAGATAAGGTGGGATAAATTTCTCATCTCAATAAAGAGAAGTAAGACCCTCTTGAGCTTCATTCAGTCCACCTGAAATCTTAATTGTCTCCTGGCGGTCCGTCTCTCTCTTCTTTGCCTGCATGGGAAGCCAAGAGTGACTGTTCCCAACTCCGGGGAACATTGCACACAATGAAAGCTGGCAGACCTATGTGGTAAGGACTCAAGTTGACATTTTTGCAAATATCATAAACTTTTGAAGTGAATTCAGCACACACAAAATGCATTTATCTGGAAATAGTGCATGTAAGTCTCCTTTTAGTGTTACATAACTTCACTGCTGGCAAATCCTGGTGAATAAAAAATAAAAGTGTTACCAGTGCAGCACTGGTCTTTCGCATTTATAAACAATGAAGCCAGAACAGAGTGATCAACAGAGCAGGCTAAAAATGTATCTTAATGTGCCTGTAGGGACCTTTACAAAAAGTCACTAAGATAAGGGAGTTTTGACATGACAGAGTGAGCCATGAAGGAGCTACTTTAAAAAGAAACAATACATTTGAATATTCAGACCAAGTACTGAGCAGTAAGTCAAAAAGAAACTACTACACTCAAATATTCTGCAGCTTAGAGCTAATTAGACCTACGCCTCAGAATGGCCCAAGCCTCATGCAATGTGGCAATGGTTATGATAATTGTATTTTCATTCTGTGTTGGGCTGTGAGTTATATGCGTATTGCCTATAAATGCTAATGGGAGCTATGTATGTAAATCCCCTCCTCGATGAGGTGAGATTATGCCGGGATGTATCTTAAGTAGCATGTAAATGCAGCAATTGGGCTGGCAACTACTCAAGACTGGAAAATGCAGGGCGTTGCAGACCTTTAAAGGGAAGTGATAGCTGTGTGGACAGGCTGTTTACTGGGGAAGATGGGAAGGGGCGACCTGAAAACCTGGAATTACCAGTGATCACACTGATTTTCGTAGCCTGCATTTCCCATCAAATATAACCAGTGGTAACGATATAAAACCACTATTAATTCCCTATATGTAGTAACAACTTTATCTGCATAGGTACATACTATTATACGTGTCTAAGTTGTCTGATGTATGTCAAAACTGCAGAAGGTTAGACTGGTATATGATCTGTTGATGCTAGTCATGTCACCTGGATTGCAGAAAGGTAGCATTTCTGATTGCATGACCATTCCTTCCTCTCAGCAACTTATTTGCTACTTGAAGACTAATTAAAGTGGTCTGTTACTGCCTAACTAGCCAACTGTGCCCATAATGATGTAAATAATATATACAAATGAGAGAATGATGCGCAAAGAGACATTCCTTCCTCTATCCTGTAGTCTGCTGACTATAGGACCAGTCACAAATTATATTATTTGTTATGCCCTGACTTGTACCTTGATGTGCAGTGTCTCTAGATCCCTGCTGCACCATTCATGCATATTAGCTAGAGACTTTAGGCATGGCTCTTCCAGGCCCGGGGCCTGGAAGCAGTCAATCTGAGAAACATGCAGAAAAGTAGATCTTCCTCTTTCCCAGTGTATCGCCAGCTTTCCCTGGCGTGCGCACTCCCACGCTTCTCCAGACACAGATCTGACCTGCAGTGTGGCAGAGTTCAAATCCATATGAGCCTGAGCAGCTCACTGCTTTTCAGTTGAAGCCTGTCCCAAAGTGACCGACAAAGTACAGCTCCCCGGGGAGGCAGAGGAGAAATTCCCTTTGTCAGAGGAAGTCCCCGAATCAAGGACCTAAATCAAAGTCACGTCAATTTGTCACATGACTCTCTGCACTATTTGGGGGTTCATCAAGTTTCCAAGCTGTTCCTGGTATCTGGCCTGGAATGGCAGAGCTGAAGCAGGGAAGGGAAGGTTAGGGTCACATTGGCTTTGCAATTGCTGCTGAGCTGATGACAGGAGTCTTGGTCTCCTCTCCTGGTATCTGCTTTCCATTAGGATGAAGCCACTGATCTCAGCAAAGCAACTTTTGATTTGCTATAGTACAAGTTTGAGGGATGCCAAGCTCAGAGCCTGTTTAACAAGAAATAACACCGAACCACATATGGGAGGTTTCGTGACCTGGATAAGGACTTTGCCAGAGTGTGCTCTGAAACCCCCAACTCCATGAAGTCTGGACTGAAGCAAGATAGGAGGGGAGAGGCTAGATCTTTTGGAAAGTGTTCCTTCATACCAAGGAATAAGTATCAGCTGAATGGCACAAATGAACCGCAAGGAGAGTGGTCCTGAGCAGCACTTGAACAGTAACATCTCCCATTCTGCCCATTTCTTTGTATTACTCTGTTCTTATTCTAAGTATTTATTTACTGATTATGAGAAAAAACACACGACCTCACAGGACCCCCAGCAGGTGCTCACAGCCTCCACAGGCTCCTTGAACAACCATGGTATTCTCTCCCTGCCTTATTATGGTCCTTTCTCGAATGTGGGAATGTACAGTTCAGACTTGTTGGAGTATTTGGGGAGATTGCAAGATATAAATAAGCCAGCTGGGGCTTCAACCCACCAGCTCAGCAACATTATATCGTGCTAGTCTTTGTTTTCACTGTATCACCTATTTTTCGGACCAGCAGTATAACCAAGTTGTAAACTGCACACCTTACAAATCAGTCTATCCTGACATTGCTGGAGCGTTCATTACAAGCTGTAAAAAAACACTAGCAAGGAAGGTTTCAGTTCTGCAGCCCAATTTTCCATTGCAATAACCCAATTAACTGGTGTGTGTTTGTTTTACAAAGCTCTAAGCTACAATAAACCATGCCGATACACAGGCTGCAGAAAGCTTCGTAATTAGGACAAGGTGTACAAATTAAACCACTCTTTTTAAACTTCAAACCAGCTAACTTCTGACATACTGTACTGCTGGGGCTTCTGGGACTAAACCCAATTAACATCTTAGTATTTTATAAGCATCGTTTTAATTGCATTTGTATGCAATCTTCTCTCCAAGAGCCTTTCAAGGTGCTAGCCCTCGTTCAGATTTTATTACTTTAGTGATTTAAATCTCCTCTATCTGTGCTTCCCATTAATAATGACTAGTGCTACTTCAAATGCCGGCCCAACATAAAACTGAGCTCTCCAAAGAATTATACTTTAAAACAGTTACATTTAACTTTATTATTACATTTTTAATTTTTTTCTCCCTCTGTTTGAACATTATGCCTTAAACCATTTTATCAAGCTGTCAGTGCAGTAAGTGCTGGAAGAGAGAATGTTTTACATCTTGGTGCTTTGCTACAGCACAGCCTCTTGGCCTACACATGACTCAGTTTGTGCTGCACAACATTGTCTTAGAAAAAGAGCTTTTCTAGGAGCAGCTTAACGACTTGCTGTCCGTGGATTTTCAAGATGTGGGGAGGTGGGGGGGAGGTTTAACTCTATGAGAGACAGCAAAACCAATCCCATAGGCTGAGTTGCTTTTGTCTTTTTTAGGACAAGACCTGCCCTCTTTCCTTGCCCGTCAGAAGTGAGCCCTGTGAAGCTTTACTCGCGCGAGTAGTTTTACTGACTGTAATGGGATTGCTCAAGTTTGGATGAACTGGGCCTCAATAGGAGCAGTGGAACATTCCATGGAAAATATGATGCATTTTAAGGAATGTCAATTCCCATCACTATAATTTTTCTCTGTATAAAATTCTCTCAAATGTTCTGTTTTTCTTTATGCATCTGCTTCTTTGGAAAATGACCTGCATTTCAAAGATCAGGTAGGATTTGAAGAGAGCTGTAGAGGCATTAAGTAGTATAAGTGAATGCCCTCAGCCCAATTAATAAAATATATAAAATGTGTTCTGAGATTTGTTTTCCAGCACATTTCGCATTCTTCCAAGGAAGGAAAAAAGAAACAAGAATGCATTGTATCTTATTGAAATGATGAAATGAATAAAATGTTTATTTTAAAATGCTGGCAGCCAAGCTCAAAATATTTTCCTCTTTGCAAAATGCAACTTAGGGTGAATATAGACTAATGTTACGCTCATTTAGGATTTCTGTTATGTGGATACAAATATTGGGTCTTAAAAATGCAGAAGGTTCCTCCTGAAATATTTTGAACCTTTTCACTTGATTGAGTGTCTTGTCAAACAAAACTGGCAGCAGATCTCTTGGAACTGCCTGAATCTATCCAGATACGATTTCTATCATGCCCTTATTATGTGTAGTCCATAATAAGGATGAGCATGTATAAATCATTTCTGGCTGGCACTTAGGATGCAATACTCAAAGGAGAAAGACATTTCCATCTTCAAATGTCTAGCAATTTCTGATATTATACAGTAAGTCTCCCCAGAACCATACAATCCTCAATTCCACGCAGCTCTCATATGAAAGAATGAGACTTTCATATCTTCCTTGCAAGAGCCACCAGTGAGATAAGAATTGTGCAGTTCAGATGTGTGCTGTGCTTCAGCCAGGGTGGCTATATTGAACTTTCATTTGCAAAGCCTTCGCTAACAAAATTGCACAGAGATGAAGGTTTTTGCCTCTATCGTTCCTACATACAACTATCTATGAGTAAGCATTACTTTATATATAGTAGATTATATAGTTATATATCATAGGAACACATTTCCCATGGAATGTTCTTCTATGTGGACACCTATAATGTGCACTAAAATAAACACATATATTGTATGAATGTGTTTGTGTTTTCTCGGCAGTGATAATCTAGCTAAGCTTTGGTATTGTAAAATGTAATAGCACATGAAATGATAGATGATCCAAAAAGTTCTAAAAAATCCTGCCTTCCCTAGATACAGAAATGCAGAGAGCTGGTCAAAACTAAAGAAGCCATTTTAAGAAAACAGTATAAAAAGATGTATGTCGTCTGTTTTCCAGTACTGTATTTATAGTTATTTTACACTCCAACTCTTTAAAAAATATTTTTCTGCAACATATTCCAAAAAAAATCCCAGTCCTTTTCCAGAATCCTTTTTCAAGTTTCTCTTTGCTTTTTTATAGGACTTTCCAGGAGAAAAATAGGGGATTTGGAAAATAAATTTTAAAATAATTTGAAACATTATTCTGATCAAATCTTTAATAACAGTATCAGCAGAAACAGACTCAGGGAATGCCAAGGAAAATGGATTATGTTAATTAAGTTAACAATTTTTAATGACAAATTTTGTTTCAGGGAGAAAAGGTGATTTTTTTTTTATTAAGACCATTTTGTGCAAAATATTTCAACCACTCTATAGAATCATAAAAGACTAGATATTTTCTATGAAACAGCTCTTCACGGTAAGATGATGAATGATATCTTTAGTATGATACATAATAAAGTGTTTATTTGTCAGGCTTTATACATTTTATATCTGATTCATTTATACACAAATGCATATGTTATAGTGGAAAGAAATCTATATTGATATTTTACTTGACAGATTCTGATTATTTCCTAATATGCAAATAACTAGAAATTCTCAATGAAGAGTTTAGTTGTTGGGAATCTTAAAAGCAGAGGGCATTTTAGACCAGGAGTTCAGTATGTGGAGCTGTCAGACTTGATATCTCTGAATTTTAGGTGAATTGGAGCGCCTCGTTCCTACGGAGGTTGTTCTAAAGGGGACTAATGTCTTTTGGGAGCCGAGCTCTAGGGAGTAAGGGGCAGAGAGCAGGAGAATATTTTATGCAAAAGAACCGTCTGTCGAGAATGGAATAGAGAATTACATTTCTTTAATGACAAGCTTTTTGTAAAATGCAGGGAGCTATGGGGAAGTATATTATTCTGTTTTCTTTCTTTCTATACAGTGGAAAATAAGAGGTGTCACAGTGAGTTATCACGTGCAGTGACCACTAATGCTCCTGTTTAGTGTACAATTGCCTGCCACATTACACACAATCACGTGTCGTTATTATATTAACTGGGTTTATATACTGTTCACCTGACTTCACCTAGCAGTGCTTGCATAATTACAATGAAAGGAAGAAGCTCATTTGGCTAAGGGAGGTTGCTTATAATTCTGTTTTCTGCCCATTTAAAATGATGGGACCACAGAAAAAAAAATCTTTATAAAAGCTAACACTTTCTTAAAAACCTGTCAGAGGGCAGATCCAACACTCATTCATGCCAGTCCGGTGGGTGCTGGTTTAGACCCTGACTTCCTTTGCCTTCATTGCAGGTTTGGCAGATAAAGTACTTCTTGAGTAAACCAAAATAAGGCTGCAAGGTTCCCACAGCAAAGACTGTCGTTGTTGGTGTATTGCATAGCTCTGAGTGCAGTTTTGATAGCACAGTGATAAATAAATATGAGCAAATTAATTTGCAGTAATTGACAGAACAATTAGCAAAGCTGCAGTTTCAGAGTCTTTATTCCTGTTGGCAATGGAAAGAACGCAAAGTCACTTTCAGATCTCAGGTTTAATTTGCAACTAAAAAGGCAATCCTTTGTGTGCAAGCTGAGACAATTTTCTGGGAAGTCACAAAGATACAGTAAATGTGGAACCCAGTAATAACATTTCTAGAGCTCCTTTTCAGAACAAAACTGCACTTTCACTGCAGTAAGAAATGCTGGTAAGGGCATTCTGGGATTTGAGCTACAGTTCAGGCTTCATGGGACAACTGGAAAAACAAAAATGAGTCTAGTGATGCAATGCTTGCCCGGAATCAATATTCAGCTCCTAGTGTGGACACTGTGAGTGTGTGTGCTGATGGCAGCTCCTTGACCCGGCCACCACTGCCCTGCGCTGCGATGTGTGAGCCACAAAGCACTGCACCAGTCTGGGGGAGCTGGAGCATCCCCAGCTGCCCCTCATGAACAAGCACTCACTGTACAAAGTGCAAAGACATCTCTTCCCACTGAGCATATGGCTTTATTGTACTTTTAAACACTAGGAACACAGCATGTGAAGTATCCTGGAAAATGCTGCGAAGCAGAAATCCAGAGCAATTGATGTTTTCATTCCTGTTTCCTCAATAATTAAACATGGATGGCAATTTCCACGCTGCAAAGGAATATGTCATGGCACGTCCAGTTCTATGGCAATGGTGCTTTGACCACAGCCCAGCTAAGCTGGAGCTCAGTCTTATTTCTCCTGTGAGCAAGTACTACATGTGAGGACACACTCAGTTTCCAAGACCTTCTCCAGTTGTACTCTCTCTGCTCAGCAAATGTCAGATGCAGCTCTATTGGTGATGTTACTGTAGCGTTTTGGGCTTCTCTTGAGAAGAAGGCTGAGGAGAGGGACCGGCAAAATGTTGGACAGGAATCAGAGGTGCAGAGGAGGTGAAAAGCCTGACTACAGGGACCTGGACGGTGTCTGGGAGAAGCAGCAATGGCCAGCACCACTGATCTGTGAGTTGTATTGCCTAGCAAGAAGCCCTTATCTGCATTTGTCCCAAGTCTCCGTTGCCTGGTCATCTGGCTTCTGTTGTGGAGCTCTGGCTTAACAGCAGTGTAGTGCCTCAGCCAAGTGCCCTGGCTCCCTGAGGTGTTGACTGGTTTGTGTTTCCAAGTGTTACTTTAAGAAACCCAGAGAAGTTGAAGTGTGAAAGTTTTATGTTACATGAGAGAAGAGGTCAGCAGGCATCTCAGTTAGGAAAGAAACAACGAGCATGTTTTATTTCCGAAGCTGACAGTGAGAGCTTCAGAGCCACTCTTTCAGCAGAGGACTTTGTCCTGCAGACAGTGGGGCTCTTCAACAAGGGAAGGCAGGGAGCAAACACGAATTTTCAGTCTGCTACAAAAGCTTTAGTTTCCAAGGGTCAAGATGGACTTTGGAAAGGTCTTTTCCTCCAGTGCTGTTGACCGTGTGCACACACAGCTTAGCATGAGCTTCAGCTGTCTTCAGTGAGGTGTAAGAGATGGGGTGCCTCTCTCATGTGACAAGCAATGGTGAAATGTCCTATTTGACTCTCCAGGCTGTGAATTGTACTGGTTGGGTTACCTGGTTTATAGTGGAGTCAGGCAGGGCAGATACTCAGTCACAAGGTGGATAGCCCTTCGCTTCCACCTCAGTATTGTGTTAACACCCTTGGAAATGGGTGCTGGCCGCATCAACTTTGTCCCTACAGGCTCCTACATTTAGGGTGAGGAATGGTGCAAGAAAGCATGTTAGATTCAGCTGTCTTTGGTGGCTAATAATCCGGCTTGGAAACAGCACCTCTGATAAATGCTCCCTGGAGCAGGGGAGGTCAGGCCAGTTAACTTGCTCTGCTACTATGTTAAGACCTTATAGTCGTGAGACAAGAAAGGCAGTAGGCAAACGTACACATCTGTCCAGGGCACCTCCACAGACCTCTTGCTGCAATGCTTAGGTACCACCTCTGAGGTACCACCTCCCATCTTGGCAGGAATGGCAGAGAGAAGAGCCAGCGTGTGAAACGGATGCCACTACATGTGCAATTGTTTCATGGTTGTTTTTTCTCTTAAATGTATCTCTAATTTCTGAGGCAAGTCTTTATGAAATAGCAATTCAGTATTTGGAATACCTAACAGCTTTTGTGGCTCTTCTCCAAGCTTAGCAGGCTCTGCAGCCTGGGGAGGCCTGAGCTTGCTTTCCATGAAATTCTCCTTCGCTCCCACATTATCCTCTTCAATTTTTGTCTGCAAAAGGATTACAAAATACTCAGTTGAATTCACACTGGGCCCAATCCAACACCCACCGACTCAATGAACAACCACCTTACTGTCCTCAGTGGGGGAGGCCTTGGCTCTTGTTTGAAATGATTTGCAAGTCACTTCATTGCCTTATTCTCGTCGAGGGCACAGCTCATCTGCTTGACGATGGCACTCAAGCAAAATCTTGTGCAAAGGCAAGCGTTTTTTTTCCCCCTTCTAATAAATGCCTACTCGGACATTTCTTACCCTTATGTCTTCTGCAGCATGCACTGGGCATTTGCCACAAGTAGCTACTGAACCAGATGGCCCCACAGCTCTGATCCGTCTGGTGGCTCCTGCACACCTATAACTGCTCGGGAAGGCAACAACAGCAGAAAAAGAAAAACAAACACGAAACCTGTCCCTGCAATGAAGCATCTCCGCCAGGGCCATGGACTCTGGAGCTGAGCCACTGCTGGAAAACAGGCCGTGGGGCGACGCGTGGCCGTTCCCGCGTGGCCTGGGGGACGCGGTGGCAGAGCTGTGGGGATGAGGCTGGGTGATGCACGTTAACCGCGGCTTCAGCCTTCCGGAGAGCCTCTGGCCTGGGAGTTCTGCTGGCCGTCAGCGCAGGCAGGAAGGTCAAAAAGCTGCCTTTTGGGTGCGAGGGAGGTTTTTTGGGCAGCCGGCTCTCCGGGGGCCGGAGGAGGCAGAGCCCGGCTAGATGGCGCTGGCA